>NW_027331930.1:5082066-5311061 GCF_048418815.1 Hemitrygon akajei | reverse complement strand
CCCTAAGGAAAAATCATTTCAAACAGCTTCAGAACCGACAGCCTCGTCATTAAAAATCCGCACGCAAGCCCCAAGTCTTACCCGTGTGCAAATCTTGTCACGCCGAGACACACAAATCTGAGTTTGAACACACATCCGTGTGCACCCCAAGTTCACACCACCCCTCAATCTGCGCACATCACAAATCGGTGTTCGACCCCCATACTCGACAAACCCACCCCTAAATTCTGCCCATCCTCAAATGGGTCTGGTATAGCTAGTGACTAATGGCGTTTATTAGTAACTACGCAATACAGTAATATAAAATGCAAATATATAGAAATGATTTTTATATGTGTGTGTGTGTGTGTGTGTGTGGTGTGTGTGTGTGTGTGTGTGTGTGTGTGTGTAAATAGAAAACCAGGCTTTTTCAAACCTAGGGGAAAGTGGATACAGTCTTTCCGATGATGAGTAAAGTTCGGTTTCAGTTTATGGCATTGAGTTGAGCAGTAATGGAGGGAGAGAGATGTTTAGTTCTTCAGGTGAAACTGATGCCGTCGATCTTCCCGTTGTCCTCCGAAATCCTTTGAAAGTCACCGAATGTGACACAACCAAAGGTGACAGTTCTTCTGTGGTGGAATTATCAACCCAGGGGAGGGTTTTAGACGCACGAATAACTCCCACCGGTCACAGCTTTTCCACACTGAGAGAGCCACTGATGGATTCTCCTGATATATCCTCCAAAACCCACCTTTCTGTAGGTACAACAAAACCTCATCCAGTGTCCAAAACCGTGTGTCTGTGAGTCTATCATCTGACCTTTCTATTTATCTCACCATTGCTGAACACCAGCTGTCCATCAAATAAACGCCGCCCTCAGTCACGACGGGATGGTCATTGCTCTCACTCTCTCTCTCACTCTCTCTCTCTCTCTCTCTCTCCTCTCTCTCTCTCTCTCCTCTCTCTCTCTCTCTCTTCTCTCTCTCTCTCTCCTCTCCTCTCTCTCTCTCTTCTCTCTTCTCTCTTCTCTCTCTCTCTCTCTCTCCCTCCCTCTCTTTCTCTCTCTCTCTCCAGTGAATTTATTGGCGATTGTGATCCTGTCCCGGGGAAAGTGCGGCCTCTCTACCTGCACCACTCGCTACCTGGTGGCCATGGCAGCGGCCGATCTATTGACTATTGACTTCGAGATTCATTCTGTTTCGAATGAAAAAATATTACTTTATGACCAGTTTTCCTGAATATCACCCTTGTGTGCAGTGTTACCGATGTACTGAGCTTCACAGCCACAGGACTGTTCTGTCTGGTTCACCGTCACTTTCACCCTTTGACCGGTTTGTCGCCATTTGCTGCCAGAAGCTGAAAACAAAATATTGCACCGGGAAAACTGCGGCTGTGGTTCTAACAACAACTGGTGTACTATTCTGTCTGAAAAACATTCCCCGTTACTTCATCTGGGAACCCAAATTGGTCATAGATAATGTACCGTGGTCCTGTGAACTTAAGGACCATAATTATCACTTATCCCGCCTGGGTAGGACAGGCATGGCTGGAGACTGTTTTAACTCCGTTCCTCCCTTTCGCTGGGATCCTGCTCCTCAACGCTCTGACAGTCAGACACATTTTTAGTGGCCAGTCGGGTCCGTAAGGGGCTGAAGGGTCCAGAGCAAGGGGGAGAACCGCAGTGACCCGGAGATGGAGAGCAGGAGGAGGTCTGTGGTTTTACTCTTCACGCTCTCCAGCAACTTCATCCTCTGTGGATGACACTGGTTATAAATTTCATATATTATCAGGTGAAAGCAATCGGTTTCAATTTCAATGATTCCGAATGGATATTTCATGACGTCGGCGTTTTGATGAGGAATTTCAGCTTCTGCACGATCACATTTATTTACGCGGTGACTCAGTCGAAATTCAGGGAGCAGGTGATCAGCGCGGTGAAATACCCGATCACCTCGGTGGGTTCAATTCATTAATAAAGTCGCGCCCTGAGCGCAACCCAGATGTAGCTTCAATGTATCCAGTCCGGGCTCCAGATCTTCCCCTTCACTCATCTAGTCTCCAATCTTTTATTCCCGGGGTCGTTCTGTTGAAAGGGGCATTGGAAGCAGCAGTGCTGTGGACCGCGAGAAAATGGAGGGAGATTGGAAAGTGCTTGCAAGAGAGAGACGTCTGGGATTGGCTGAGTGGAGTGCTTGCGTGGGGGCGGGGTAAAGAGAGACTGTGTGTGTGTGTGTGTGTGTGTGTGTGTGTGTGTGTGTGTGTGTGTGTGTGTTGTGTGTGTGTGTGTGTGTGTTGTGTGTGTGTGTGTGTGTGTGTGTGTGTGTGTACTTGAGAGAGTGCAGAAAATGTTTATACGAAGTTTTTACCAGTAAAAGGTGACCTGTGTTATAGAGAGGCTGGTCATGCATTAAATTTAGAAGAATGAGAGGCAACCGAACGGAAGGATTAAAGATTACAGTTGCTCAGATAGGCAACGCACAAAATTCTTGAGGAACTGAGCAGGTCTAGGCATCATCAATTGAGAACTCTAAGTCGTCGACCTTTCGGACCAAGACATATCTTCAATCCCCTTACTCTAATCTCGCATTCAATCTCAACACCCGCCCCCCCATTATTACACAAACACATCACTGTCCTTCATTCCTATCTGACCTCTAACACATAGCATCCCGAGCTAAATCATCAACTGAATTCTAACTTCCTATATCTGACGTCTAATCTTCATGTGACGTCTATCTACCCCAACATAGCTGTCCCTAAACCACATTCTCACCTCTCACTCCATTTATTACTGTCCCTAAACCACATTCTGACCTCCTCACTCCGTATATTCCTGTCCCTAAACCCATCGTGATATTCTAACTCGCCCATATGCTTATTACTAAATCTAATTTGATCTTAACTCCTTCAGAAACCTGCCTGTATACCTAAACTGACTTCTAAATCCCCAAACCCCTGTCACCAAACCTCAATCTGTCCTTTCACAATATTCCATCCCAACCCCCGATCCTAATCTGCACTGTAACCTCCTACATCCCCGTCCCTTACCCCAATATGATTTTAACTTCCAAACAATCCCATTCTTTAAATTATACACTGAACTCTAAATCCCTACAACACTGTCCCTAAACTTTATCTTTAACTCTAACAACCTCCTGCACCCCCTCATCTCACAACGTAATCTCGAATCTAATCTGACCTCCAGCACCACTTTTCCCTCTCCGTAAAACCTAACCAGACATTTAGACCACCAGAGCCATGTCCCCAAACGCCAATCTGACCTCTACCTCGCCACATCGCTAACCTTAAATATGATATGCCCTCCAACACAGACACATCCCGATCCCTAAACGATAAGCAGACCTGAAACACTCCACATGTTTGTCTATAATTCATAGTCTGAAATCTAAATCCGCATATTCCTGTCTGTTAAGTCTCAATTAAGAGATTTCGATAGTTTAGAGAAATGGGCAAAGAAATGGCAAATGTTGGAATGTGTATGGTCATGCACTATGGTTGAAGAAATAAACAGGCAGACTATTATTAAGATGGGAATATAATTCAAAATGCAGAGATGCAAAGGGTTTTAAGAGTCCTTGTGCAGGAAACCCTAAAGGTTAACCTCCAGATGAGTCGTTGGTGAAGAAGGCAAATTAATGTTGGCGTACATTTCTAAAGGTTATAGAAACATAGAAAAACACACAGCACAATACAGGCCCATCGAACTACCTAGGCTTTACCCACAGCCTTCGATTTTTCTCAGCCCCATGTTTTCTCTTAAAAAAAACTCTGTCTCCCCACATCCGCCTCCACCACCGTCCGCCGGCAGCCCATTCCACACATTCATCTCTCTTTGCGTAAAAGAAACTTACCCTGACATCTCCTCTGTACCTACTTCCAAGCACCTTAAAACTATGCCCGCTCCTGCTAGCCATTTCAACTATGATAAAACCCTTTGACTATCCACAGGATCAATGCCTCTCATCATTTAGTACACCTCTATCAAGTCGCCTCTCGTCCTTCCGTCGCTCCAAGGAGAAAGGCCGGGTTCACTCAACCTGTTTTGATAAGCCATGCTCTCCAATCCAGGCAACATCATTGTAAATCTCCTCTGCACCATTTCTATGGTTTCCACGTCCTTTCTGTAGTGAGGCGACCAGAACTGAGCACAGTAGTCCAAGTACGGTCTGACAAGTGTCCTCTATAGCTACAAACATTATCTCTCGGCTCTTAAACTCAATCCCACGATTGATAAAGACCAATACACATCTGCCTTCTTAACCACAGAGTCAACCTGCGTAACAGCTTTGAGTGTCCTGAGGACTCGGACCCCCAAATCCCTCTGATCCGCCATACAGCCAAGTGTCTTACCATGAATACTATATTCTACCATCATATTTGCCCAGCCTAAATGAACCACCTCACAGTTGTCTGTGTTGAACTCCATCTGTCAATTGTCAGCTCAGTTTTTTATCCTATCGATGTCCCGTTGTAACCTCTGACAGCCTCCGCACTATTCACAACACACCCAACATTTCTGTCATCTGCAAATTTACTAAACCATCCTCCACTTCCTCATCCAGGTCATTTATAAAGATCACAAAGAGTAGGTGTCCCATACGGATCCCTGAGGCACCACCGCTGGTCACCCGGCCTCCATGCAAAATATCATCCGCCTACAACCACACTTTGCTTTCTGAGGGGAAGCCAGTTCTGGATCCACACAGCGTTGCCCGTTTGGATCCCATGCCTCCTTACTGTCTCAGTAAGCCTTTCATGGGGAACCTGATCAAAAGCCTTGCTGAGATCCATAATTCCACCCCCCACATCTGCGGGCTCTACCTTCATCAATGTGTTTCGTCACATCCTCAAAAAGATCAATCAGGCTCGTCAGGCACGACCTGCCTTTGACAAAGCCATGCTGACGATTCCTCATCATATTACACCTCTACAAAGAATCCTGCCTCTCAGGATCTTCTCCATCATCGTAGCAAACGCCGGGGTGAGACTCACTGGCCTATCATTTCGAGGGCTATCCCTATTCCCTTTAATGAATAAGTGAAAAACACCCGCAACCCTCCAATCCTCCGGAAAACTCTCCCGTTCCTCACTGATGATGCAAAGAGCATTTCCAGGGGCTCAGCAATCTCCTCCCTCGCTTCCCAGGGTAGCCTGGGGCACATCCCGTCCGGTCCCGCTACTTATCCAATTTGATACTTTCCTAAAACTTCAACACATCCCCTTTTTTAATATCTACGTTCTCAAGATTTTCAGTCCACTGCAAGTCACCCCACAATCACCGAGATGATTTCCATAGTGAATACTGAGCAAAGTATTGATTAAGTACCTCAAGCAACACACACAAAATGCTGAAGCAACACAGCAGGCCAGGCAGCATCTACAGGAAGAAGCTCTTCTGTAATGGACCGAGCGCGTCCCTCTCTACCACCTGCCTCTAATATTGTCACCAATCTTTCTCTATTTGTGAGTCAGCCTTCCTTTCCTCCGTAACTTCAGTCCGGTTCCCAACCCCCAGCAATTCTAGTTTGAACTCTCCCCAATAGCCTCAGCAAATTTTCGCTCCAGGGCATTGGTTCCCCTCGGATTCAAGTGCAAAGCGTCCTTTCTGTAGAGGTCACACTGCCCCAGAAGAGGTCCCCACTGATCCAGAAATCTGAATCCCTGCCCCCTGCTCCAATCCCTCAGCCACGAAATTATCCTCCACCTCACTCTATTCCTGTACTTACTGTCATGTGGCACAGGCAGTAATCTCGAGTTACTACCTTTGAGGTTCTGCTTCTCAACTTCTTTCCTAACTCCCTGTAGTCCTTTTTCAGGACCTCCTCCCTTTTCCTACCTATGACGTAGGTACCAATATGTACCACGATCGCTGGCTGTTCTCCTTCGCACTTCAAGATATCGTGAACACGATCAGAAACATCCCAGACCCTGGCACCTGGCACCTGGGAGGCAAACTATCATCCGAGTTTCATTCTTGCGTCCACAGAATCGCCTAACTGAGCCTGTAATTATACAATCCCCTATCGCTGCTGCCATCCTCTGACCCACTGGGCCAGACTCTGTGCAGAATTGCTTCCCCCAGATAGGCCATCACCCTCCAACAGTATTTATTGTTAAGGGTGACAGCCACTGGGGTACTCGCTATAACCTAATTCTTGTCCTTCCCTCTCTTAACTGTTACCCACTTCTCTGTCTCCTGTGGTCCCGGGGTGACTACCTTCCTATGGCTGGGAACAGTGTTACTACTCTGGATAAGGTGTCATTAAAGGTGTTCACGTTGTTCAACAACATAGAAACAGTCAACGTCATAATCTATAACTTTCCCAGTCAAACATCCTTGGAGTGTTGCCTCTCCAATGCACTGGTACAAACTCTGGATAGGGTGCCATTTAATCCCTGCCAGTCACACCTTCCCGGAGAACACCATTGATGGAACGTAGTAACCCTCACAAGATATTTTAAAACTTCTGAGAACAATAAACCTAATGCCAAAGATTTCTTGGGTAAGGGTTGACACGGGCTCAGGGAGGCAATGTAGGGAGGCCGAATACGTGCAGGCCGGTGGAATCCGATTCATGTGGTGTCATGATTGGCACTGACACAGCGGGCCGAAGGATCTGCCCCTGGGTTTACTTTTCTCTGATCTATGGTGGTTTGGAGAATGTTGGCCAAGTGGGGTCAGGTAAATACCTTTGGCGAGACGACAGAATCGTATATCTGGATTGCTTAAGGACTGGAGCAGCAGAAAATGGCGGAGCTGCCCTCGGGCCTGCTGTTCCAGACATACGAGTCCGTGGTGTTGCTTTCCAGCTTGCAGCTGCGCACCACGAGGCTGTGTGACGTAGGTGTTTTATCCCCCTGGCAGTCTCCTCAGGATTTGCCTCTCCGGGTGGAGTCGAGGGAAGTGGCATCCAAGTTCACTGGATGTTCCAAGGTTCTCATGAAAGGAAACCCTTCCGCTTACACCTTGCAGCTCCCAAGACCCTCAGGAACGATCCCACCTTCCACATTTCCAAACTAAAACCTGCAGATACCAATATGTTAGCTCCATCACCATCGGTGCGGCTGCCACCCACGTTTGTCCATGGGAAACATACCTTCATCGTAAAATGAATTCTGGACTCAGGAACTGTTCGGCGTGTACGGGGTGGACTGAGAGGGATCCGGACCCGAGGAAGACTGCTGGGTTCCTGGAATGGACAACTTGGATCCGGCGCTCATCCATGACAACCATCATCATCTCTCCAAGTGGCCGGGGCCGTCAGGATTCGGCCGCAGGGGATGGGGTCCTGTTACGATGCGCAACCAACCACGCCAGCTTCCGAGGTTCAGACGCTCCGATTCTCCGGAATATGGCGAGCTGTCGCGGTTCCTTTAAACATTCATGGCTGCTCCGCTAACCGACGGTCGTGTTTTGGCGCCAGGACTTTTGTATTGAAAGATCAGCTGAACTCAGTTTGGGTGCTGAAACGTCAGCTTGTCTAGCATCCGGTTATGAACCCTTTCTTCGTTTCAGCCCCATGTTGAGTTTCGATTCTAGGCTCATTCACCAATCGCAATTCCCAGCTCTTTACTTCACCACCCCACCCGCTTCCTAGTTTCACCAATCACTTTGTATTTCCCTCCCCTCACCAACTTTTAACTCTACTTCTTATCCTTTTCCCCCTGTCCTGCTGAAGGGTCCCGGCCCGATACTGCCCTGCTGAGTCCTTGCAGCAATTTGTGTGTGTTACCATTGACCTGGAGAACAAGTCACCTGTGGCATTCACATCACAAATGTGCCACCCTTCAATGAGCAGGACTACTGCTCCCTTCTTCATATTCACTGGTATTTAATCGATGAGATCACATCATTGTATAAAAGAAAATATCAACTGTGCGGCAACAAAGTGTATCTGCGTGGTTGCTTGTCACAGCCAACTGTCCAATGAACTCTGCAGATTCACCACCTGTCCAATGAACTCCGCAGATTCACCAACTGTCCAATGAACTCTGCAGATTCACCACCTGTCCAATGAACTCCGCAGATTCACCACCTGTCCAATGAACTCTGCAGATTCACCGCCTGTCCAATGAACTCCGCAGATTCACCACCTGTCCAATGAGCTCTGCAGATTCACCACCTGTCCAATGAACTCTGCTGATTCACCACCTGTCCAATGAACTCTGCAGATTCACCACCTGTCCAATGATCTCCGCAGATTCACCACCTGTCCAATGAACGCTGCAGATTCACCACCTGTCCAACGAACTCCGCAGATTCACCACCTGTCCAAAGTGCCGCACAATAAACTTCATGAAATGCTGTTATTGATGTCTTTCCTAAATATTTTTTCCAGGTTAAAAGGGGCAAAGAGAAATGAGTACAGGCATCTCAAACACAAGGTCGGTTTTGCTGGTTCTGCAGGAGAGAACAAATATTTCCTTTGTGACACCAACATATCAAAGTCATGAGCTTTATAAATCAGGCTTCTGGCATTCCACTGTAACAGTTTAATCCCATTAGATACCTTCACAACTAAACTGGGATACAAATCATCCCAGCTCCATTTATAGCTTCCCACATAGCACCAGTTACACTCGGATACTTTTCTGCAGCTTTCAGAATAATGTTAATTTCCTCAGTCCGACTAGCTGTCTGATCAGTACAATTCAGCACATCGGTTATAACAGTCACAAATTTCATTTCATTAGCAGTAAATATCGTTAGTAAGGCAAAAGCGATGTGGACGTACATCCACTGACGTCACCGTCTTTTCTCTGAGTGTTAACACTCTAGCTTTCTGCAAGGTCACACACATTACTGACGTTCATATGAACTAATCACGGTGAAAGTTCTTTTTTGACAGACAGGCGCCTCAGCCAGTGACAGCTAGTAATGGACTACGATAGGCGCCTCCTCATTTGCTGTCAGCATCCGTCGCGGAGTTCAGCGAGTTGCTGCCTTTGGTGGTGTTGGCCAGGCCGTCCCCAACAGCGGGCGTGGTTTTTTTTCGATGTCTTGGTGAGTCGGTCCGGCGATGTTTGTGCCTGTTGAGGAAGAGTTTTAAACCTGTGATCGAGTGAGGAGTCCAAGCATTTGGACTACAACTTCCATATGGCCTTGCGGCCCCGAATGTTCAACAAGGGCCGCCGACTGAGCGCGGTGACTGGAGTTGTAGTTCATAGTGAAGGTGAGTCCATCGCGTACGGTGAGCAACGGGAGTTGTATTTCTGATGCGAATCGCGTGTTTCTGAGTTACGGACAACAGCTTCAGTTACGAACAATTTGTGTCACGTGTAACCTTTTGCACCAACCTACAATCGCATCGAGATAGTGGACCCTGTGGAGAGGGCGGCAAGAATCAGTGTTGGATCACCCTCAGGTCTGGGATCAGTGCACGGCAATTATCCAGTCTTTTAATGACTCGAGTTCTCCAGTCCCGGCTAGAAAAGCCGCGAATCCTTAAAGCGGCTTTCCAGATTAATCACATCCCTCCTGAGGCGAGCGACCAGAGATGCACACAGTCCTCCGGCTGTGGTCTCACCAACACGGAACAGTACAGCGGCTTTCCAGGTTAATCACATCCCACCTGAGGCGGGCGACCAGAGATGCACACAGTCCTCCGGCTGTGGTCTCACCAACACGGAACAGTACAGCGGCTTTCCAGGTTAATCACACCCCTCCTGAGGCGGGCGACCAGAGATGCACACAGTCCTCCGGCTGTGGTCTCACCAACACGGAACAGTACAGCGGCTTTCCAGGTTAATCACATCCCTCCTGAGGCGAGCGACCAGAGATGCACACAGTCCTCCGGCTGTGGTCTCACCAACACGGAACAGTACAGCGGCTTTCCAGGTTAATCACATCCCTCCTGAGGCGAGCGACCAGAGATGCACACAGTCCTCCGGCTGTGGTCTCACCAACACGGAACAGTACAGCGGCTTTCCAGGTTAATCACATCCCTCCTGAGGCGAGCGACCAGAGATGCACACAGTCCTCCGGCTGTGGTCTCACCAACACGGAACAGTACAGCGGCTTTCCAGGTTAATCACACCCTTCCTGAGGCGGGCGACCAGAGATACACACAGTCCTCCGCCTGTGGTCTCACCAACACGGAACAGTACAGCGGCTTTCCAGGTTAATCACACCCCTCCTGAGGCGGGAGACCAGAGATACACACAGTCCTCCGGCTGTGGTCTCATCAACACGGAACAGTACCGCGGCTTTCCAGGTTAATCACATCCCTCCTGAGTCGGGCGACCAGAGATGCACACAGTCCTCCGGCTGTTGTCTCACCAACACGGAACTGTACAGCGGCTTTCCAGGTTAATCACATCCCTCCTGAGGCGGGCGACCAGAGACGCACACAGTCCTCCGGCTGTGGTCTCACCAACACGGAACAGTACAGGAGGGGAACTGGCTCTGCTGCTGACTGTGTTGTACACAAACAAATGAATCGGTCATTTCATGCCATAAAAAAAAAATCCTTCTGACTACTCAAGGTCCACATCCCTCTATTCTCCTCACATTCATGAGATATCTAACAGACTCTATTGCATCTGCCTCCACAACCACCCCTGTCATTCATTCCAGACACCCACCACTGTGTGTATAAAAACAATAAACTTGCAACGCACGTCTCCCTTAAACATTGGAGTCAGGTTTAACATTACTCTATTATATAATTTGTTTTTTTTTACAGCAGTAGTTAGGAAATACATACAAAATTAGGCCAAATCACAAAAGAAATAAACATTGCAAAGGACAGTTTTATTTTGGACTAATGAGGTAGTCCATTAGTCTCGGACTAATGAGGTAGTGTTCCCGCCTTCACCCTGAACACATCCCCTGTGTTCATAACACCTTTCATCCTCAAGCTGTCCACTGTGTCTCTGCCCTTGACCTGCTGACACACCCACATGCTCGATAGGTTATCCCGGAGCAAGATTTATTTCAAGCAGTTCACAATATAACTGGCTCAAATTTCAATAATAGCAAGAATAATTTTCAAAGTTCAAAGCGCAATTATCATTAAAGTGTCTATAAAAGAAACATCCCGGAGATTTGTTACTCTCCCTCCCCGCGCACAATGCACCGACACCTCGAAATCCGTTTGTACCCGCATTCGCCGATGCTCTGATAAATCTGAGCACATCCACAAATACACATGGGCGCAAAATCCTTGTGGGACGCAAATCCGTGTGCCTCCGCAAATCCGGGTTCACGTCCAAACCCACAGACATCCCGACATTCACCTCAGATTATCCCCAATCACGCTGCGACACCCACATGCACGTCAGATGGTCCCTGAGCAAGAATCTTTTCAAACATTTCAGGAAATATCTCCCTCAACATTAAAAATCTGCACGGAGCCCAAAATTCTTCTGCAAATCTTGATACGCCGAGTCAAGCAAAACTGTGTTAAACCCAAATCCGCGTAGACCCCGCGTTCGACAACGCACCGCTGAGACTGTGCACATCACCAACCCTTGCGCCCACCACCATATCTGACAACCCACCGCTGAAGCTCTGCGTATCCCCAAATCAATGTCCGTCCCCAGGTGTACGCACATCGACAAATAAGGGAGCACCCCAAACCCGCTGACAACCCCACATGCACATTAAAATCTCGCAGAGTAAGAATAATTTCAAACAGTTCATAAACTGAACCATAAAAATTTCCGAGCTGAGATCAAAGTTTAAAAGTATTATTATTGTGTCTATATATGAAAGCAATTTGAGATTGGTCACACTCCAAATCTGCAGAGACCCCACATCCGTGAGGAACCCGAATTCCGTGCGCACCTCCAAATCCGTATGCACCCCCATATCTATCCACATCCCGAAACTACTGATACACCCACATGCAAATTCGATTATCCCAAACAAGAATTATTCCAACAAAATCTCTGTCTCCACCTTAAACTTAGCAAGAACAAAGTTCATAAGTGCATCTACTATTAAAGCATCTATAAATGAAACAACTTTGAGATTCGTCATAACTCCAAAAACGCAGACACCACAAATCGGTCAGAACACCGATATCCGTGTGGAACCCCACCACAAATCCATCTGTACCCCAAATCCGTGTGGATATTATTAGTTTGACGGTCCTTATATGTAGGTTCTCGCTGATTTTATTGCATTTCTCTACTCCACTGCGAATGTCTGCAAGAACACGAATCTCAATGTCGTATAAGTTGACATGTAAGTACTTTACTAATAAAGTTAATTTCATATTTGAACAGAAGCAAAACACAGACGGGCAGTGGCACCGGCACAGACATGCGCACAGAGACATGGTATCAGGAACACCACCATTACCGCAGACACTCCCACAGGCAGAGACAGACAGAGACGCACACAGCGGTTCACCCACACACACAAAAACATTGACACAAATACTGTAGGTATACACAGACACACAAACACATATGCACACCAATCACAGACAAGCACGCAAAGTACAACAAATTAACAAACAGATCTGCACACTGAAACCCACTCATAAACAGGCACAGAAAACAGACAAATGCAGACATTTGTCCTGCATTGGTGGGTCCTGGTGAGGTTACAGGGTGTTATGATTAAAACATGCTCACCCCCAGCGGAGACAGCGGAGTGTGCAGGCCAGGGAGTAGGGTTAGGGGTGGGTCCTGGTGAGGTTACAGGGTGTTATGATTAAAACATGCTCACCCCCCAGCTGAGACAGCTGAGTGTGCAGGCCAGGGAGTAGGGTTAGGGGTGGGTCCTGGTGAGGTTACAGGGTGTTATGATTAAAACATGCTCACCCCCCAGCTGAGACAGCGGAGTGTGCAGGCCAGGGAGTAGGGTTAGGGGTGGGTCCTGGTGAGGTTACAGGGTGTTATGATTAAAACATTCTCACCACCCAGCTGAAACAGCTGAGTGTGCAGGCCAGGGAGTAGGGTTAGGGGTGGGTCCTGGTGAGGTTACAGGGTGTTATGATTAAAACATGCTCACCCCCCAGCTGAGACAGCGGAGTGTGCAGGCCAGGGAGTAGGGTTAGGGGTGGGTCCTGGTGAGGTTACAGGGTGTTATGATTAAAACATGCTCACCCCCCAGCTGAGACAGCGGAGTGTGCAGGCCAGGGAGTAGGGTTAGGGGTGGGTCCTGGTGAGGTTACAGGGTGTTATGATTAAAACATTCTCACCACCCAGCTGAAACAGCTGAGTGTGCAGGCCAGGGAGTAGGGTTAGGGGTGGGTCCTGGTGAGGTTACAGGGTGTTATGATTAAAACATGCTCACCCCCCAGCTGAGACAGCGGAGTGTGCAGGCCAGGGAGTAGGGTTAGGGGTGGGTCCTGGTGAGGTTACAGGGTATTATGATTAAAACATGCTCACCCCTCAGCTGAGACAGCGGAGTGTGCAGACAGGGATTAGGGTTAGGGGTGGGTCGTGGTGGGGTCACAGGGTGTTATGATTAAATCATGCTCACCCCTCAGCTGAGACAGCGGAGTGTGCAGACAGGGATTAGGGTTAGGGGTGGGTCGTGGTGGGGTCACAGGGTGTTATGATTAAAACATGCTCACCCCCCAGCTGAGACAGCGGAGTGTGCATGCCAGGGAGTAGGGTTAGGGGTGGGTCCTGGTGAGGTTACAGGCTGTTATGATTAAAACATGCTCACCCCCCCCCCTCCCCCAGCTGAGGCAGCGGAGTGTGCAAGCCAGGGAGTAGGGTTAGGGGTGGGTCCTGGTGGGGTCACAGGGTGTTATGATTAAATCATGCTCACCCCTCAGCTGAGACAGCGGAGTGTGCAGGCCAGGGAGTAGGGTTAGGGGTGGGTCCTGGTGAGGTTACAGGGTGTTATGATTAAAATATGCTCCCCCCCCCTCCCCCAGCTGAGGCAGCGGAGTGTGCAGGCCAGGGAGTAGGGTTAGGGGTGGGTCCTGGTGGGGTCACAGGGTTTTATGATTAAAACATGCTCATTCCCCAGCTGAGACAGCGGAGTGTGCAGGCCAGGGAGTAGGGTTAGGGGTGGGTCCTGGTGAGGTTACAGGGTGTTATGATTAAAACATTCTCACCACCCAGCTGAAACAGCTGAGTGTGCAGGCCAGGGAGTAATCTCTTGATAAGGACTTGGAAGAAGAAAGAGAATTTAGAGCAAGAAGACGCGGGGAGGTGTGAGGAGTGAAGAAGGCGGACAATGTGTTAGCAGTTAGGTGAAAGCGGGAGTGGGGCGGGGTGAAGTGAGTTTGTGAAAGAGATAAATAGAGAGAGAATAATCTGATAGGAAAGGGTACAAGATCATGGAAAAAAGGGTAAGGGCGAGAGGAAGGGAGTTGATGGGCAGGTAAGGAGATAAGGAGAGAGGGAAACAGGAATGGGGGATGGTGAAGAGGGTGCAGATTGACGGAAAGTTCCAGTGATCAATATTCACGGCATCACGGTTGGATCCCACCCAGACGGAACATAAAGTGTTGCTCCTCCAACCTGAGTGGCCTCATCGCACAGGAGAGGAGGCCACGGACTGACGTGTCGGAATGGGAATGGGAAGTAGCATTGAAATGCGAGTGTTGAGTTCATTTCCAGTATATGGAGATTTTCCCGTGTTTAAGGTCGCATTTAGGTGAGGTGCGATCAGACTTGCTGCAGAATGACAGTGAGAGATAGTTTTATTCCAGAGGATCTTCTATACGATTTTTTCAACTAATGGCCGAAAGTCACTCAGACGCAAACACGAGGTGGTGAGATGGGTCTGATGGTGTTTTGCTGGAAGAATGCTACTCCCAATTTACAGCCCTTAATACCATCACATTTTCCGTTGTTTACCGTTTCACAATTAATTCGCTACATTAATCGCTATCTGTCACCGTGGGGGTTGCACGTGTCTGACATAATCAGTTTAGAAATAGTTTGAATATCTTTATTTCTGAATCTGTTGAAACCTCTCCCTGTGGATTCGCTAAATGGTATTAAAAACCCCGGGCTTGTGCTGCTTTAACATTTCATTCCGACAAATCGCCGGTAGCACGGGGAACGAATCACTCGGCAGAGAAAATGTCTTCAATGTTGGATAGTTACAGGAGTGTAGAGAAAATATTGTACGTGTTCATTGCCGTCTTTGGAGTTCCTGGTGAGTATTTCGTATTTTCGTGTATTAACCGTTGCGGATCTGTTTCCGATCAGTTTACCAGCTTCCAACTTGATGATTGTTGCACATATATCCGTCAGAAATATCAATCCTGTCAATTCGACATCTGAGTTTTCATATTTATTGACAAATGAAACAAAACTTCTGCCTCTCCTCCGTTGTTCGTCCCTTTAATGACACCTTTTCCAGAGTAGTTCCAGTTAAGTAGAATTAAACCATTAACGGAGCCACTCAGCCTCTGTTTTACTAAGTTGACCCGGCATTCCCTCTGAGAACTGTCGTCAACTGGGGCATCGTTTCGTCCTGAAGAAGGGCCCGACACGGTCAGTGTTTGTTCAATTCCATAAAAGCACTTGAACTGCCGTGACCATCCAGTGCTTTGTGTGCGTTGCCCCTCCTCAGCCCCACCAGATGCCGAGATCCTCGCGGCCTGCTGAGTCACGGCTCAATCAGAGAAACCGGCCCCCATCAGTGATGGAATCAGGATTAGCATCGATCGCTGTCATTCATGCAGCTGGTTTTTCGGAACGAAGGTTAGTCACAGATCGCCTTATTTGCACAGTACAGAAATAGTGAGAGGCGTGTTAGAAGTTAGATTAGCATTCTTTAGCCGAATTCCGGAGATGCTATTATGCTGTTCAGTAATGCCCGTGTATGTTCTCTTCATCTCTCTCTCTCCCCCCCCCCCACCCCTCCCCCAGTTAATTTAGTGGCGATCGTGATCCTGTCCCGGGGAAAGTGCGGCCTCTCTACCTGCACCACTCGCTACCTGGTGGCCATGGCAGCGGCGGATCTACTGACTATTGTCTTCGAGATCATTCTGCTTCGAATGAAACTACGTTACTTTATGTCCAGTTTTCTAAATATCACCCCTGTGTGCAGTGTTAACGAGGTACTGAGGTTCGCAGCCACGGACTGTTCTGTCTGGTTCACCGTCACTTTCACCTTTGATCGGTTTGTCGCCATTTGCTGCCAGAAGCTGAAAACAAAATATTGCACCGGGAAAACTGCGGCTGTGGTTCTAACAACAACCGGTGTACTGTTCTGTCTGAAAAACATTCCCCGTTACTTTCTTTGGGAACCCAGAGTGGTCATCGACAATGTGCCGTGGTTCTGTGAACTCTTGGACAAAGGTCGCACAGACCCCGGGTGGGTAGCACGGGCTTGGGTGGAGACTGTTTTAACGCCGTTCCTCCCTTTTGTTGCGATACTGCTGCTCAACGCCCTGACAGTCAGACACATTTTAGTGGCCAGTCGGGTCCGTAAGGGGCTGAAGGGTCAGAGCAAGGGGGACAACCGCAGTGACCCGGAGATGGAGAGCAGGAGGAGGTCTGTGGTTTTACTCTTCACCATCTCCGGCAGTTTCATCCTCCTGTGGATGACAATGGTTGTAAATTTCATGTATTATCAGGTCAAAGGAATTGGTTTCAATTTCAATGATTCCGAATGGATATTTCATTGGGTCGGCGTTTTGATGAGGAATTTCAGCTTGTGCACGAACACATTTATTTACGCGGTGACGCAGTCGAAATTCAGGGAGCAGGTGATCAGCGCGGTGAAATACCCGATCACCTCGGTGGTTCAATTCATTAATAAAGTCGCGACCTGAGCCGAACCCAGATGCAGCTTCAATGTATCCTGTCCGGGCTCCAGATCTTCTCATCCACCGTCTAGTCTCCAAGCTGTTATTCCCGGGGTCGTCCTGTTGAAAGGGGCATTGGAAGAAGCTGTGCTGTGGACCGCGAGAAAATGGAGGGAGATTGGAAAGTGCTTGCAAGAGAGAGACGTCTGGGATTGGCTGAGTGGAGTGTGTGTGTGTGTGTGTGTGTGTGTGTGTGTGTGTGTGTGTGTGTGTGTGTGTGTGTGTGTGTGTGTGTGTGTGTGTGTGTGTGTGTGTGTGTGTGTGTGTGTGTGTGTGTGTGTGTGTTTGAAAAACAGTGCAGAAAAGGTGTAAGAAATTGATACCAGTAAAAGGTGACCTGTGTTATAGAGAGAGTTTGGTCAGGCATTCAACTTAGAAAAATGAGAGCCAACCGAACGGAAAGGATTAAGATTACAAGTGGTCAGATACGCTACGCACAAAATTATTGAGGAACTGAGCAGGTCAGGCATCATCTATTGAAAATTGTAAGTCGTCGACCTTTCGGGGCAAGACATATCTTCAGTCCCCTTACTCTAATCTGATATTCAATCTCAAAACCCGCCCCCCATTATTACACTAAAACATCACTGTCCTTCATTCCTAATCGGAACTCTAACACACAGCATCCCTGGCTAAATCATCAGGGATTCTATCTTCCCATATCTGACATCTAACCCATCACGGGACGTCTATCTACATAGCTGTCCCTAACCACATTAACCTCTTACTCCATATATTTCTGTTCTTAAACCCATAATGATATCTAACTCGCTCACATGCTTATTACTAAACCCAATCTGATCTTTAACTCCTTCATAAACTTGCATCTATACCTAACCTGACTTCTAACGCCCCAAACCCGTCACCAAACCTAAATGTCCTTTCACAATATTTTATCCCAACCCTCTATCCTAATCTGCACTGTAACCTCCAACATCCCCGTCCCTTACGCTAATATGAATTTTAACTTCCAAACATCCCATTCTTTAAATGATACACTGAACTCTAAATCCCTTCAAACCTATCCCTAAACTTTAATCTTAACTCTAACAACCTCCGGCACGCCTTATCTCACAACGTAATCTCGAATCTAATCTGACCTCCAGCACCACACTTCCTTCTCCGTAAAAACCTAACCAGACATCTAGACCACGATAGCCATGTCCCGAAATGCTAATCTGCCCTCTACCTCCCCACATCCCTAACCTTAAATATGATATGTCCTCCAACCCAGACACATCCCGATCCCTAAACGCTAATCAGACCTGAAACACTTCACATGTTTGTCTGAAAATCATAGCCAGAAATCTAAATCCGCATATTCCTGACTGTTAAGTCTCATTAAGAGATTTCGATAGTTTAGAGAAATGGGCAAAGAAATTACAAATTAAATACAATGTTGGAATGTGTATGGTCATGCACTATGGTTGAAGAAGTAAACAGGCAGACTAATATCAAGATGGGGATAGAATTCAAAATGCAGAGATGCAAAGCGATTTAAGAGTCCTTGTGCAGGAAACCCTAAAGGTTAACCTCCAGTTGAGTCGTTGGTGAAGAAGGCAAATTAATGTTGGGGTGCATTCCTAGAGGTATAGAAACATAGAAAACACACAGCACAATACAGGCCCAACGAACTACCTAGGCTTTACCCACAGCCTTCGATTTTTCTAAGCCCCATGTAGACATCCAGGAGTCTCTTAAAAAAAACTCTGTCTCCCCACAGCCGCCTCCACCACCGTCGCCGGCAGCCCGTTCCACAAATTCATCTCTCTCTGCGTAAAGAAACTTACCCCTGACATCTCCTCTGTACCTACTTCCAAGCACCTTAAAACTATGCCCGCTCCTGCTAGCCATTTCAACTATGATAAAACCCTCTGACTATCCACAGGATCAATGCCTCTCATCATTTAGTACACCTCTATCAAGTCGCCTCTCATCTTCCGTCGCTCCAAGGATAAAGGCTGAGTTCACTCAACCTGTTTTGATAAGCCATGCTCCCCAATCAGGCAACATCATTGTAACTCTCCTCTACACCATTTCTATGGTTTCCACGTCCTTCCTGTAGCGAGGCGACCAGAACTGAGCACAGTAGTCCAAGTGCGATCTGACCAGTGTCCGATATAGCTACAACATTACCTCTCTGCTCTTAAACTCAATCCCACGATTGATAAAACCAATACACCATCCGCCTTCTTAACCACAGAGTCAGCCTGCGTAGCAGCTTTGAGTGTTCTATGGACTCGGACCCCCAAATCCTTCTGATCCGCAATACAGCCAAGTGTCTTACCATGAATACTATATTCTACCATCATATTTGTCCTGCCTAAATGAACCACCTCACAGTTGTCTGTGTTGAACTCCATCTGTTAATTGTCAGCTCAGTTTTTTATCCTATCGATGTCCCGTTGTAAACACTGACAGCCCTCCGCACTATTCACAACACACCCAACATTTCTGTCATCTGCAAGTTTACTAAACCATCCTCCACTTCCTCATCCAGGTCATTTATAAAGATCACAAAGAGTAGGGGTCCCATACGGATCCCTGAGGCACACCACTGGTCACCGGCCTCCATGCAAAATATCATCCGCCTACAACCACTCTTTGCTTTCTGTGGGCAAGCCAGTTCTGGATCCACACAGCATTGCCCCTTTGGATCGCATGCCTCCTTACTGTCTCAATAAGCCTTGCATGGGGAACCTGATCAAAAGCCTTGCTGAAATCCATAATCACCACATCTGCGGCTCTACCTTCATCAATGTGTTTAGTCACATCCTCAAAAAGATCAATCAGGCTCGTCAGGCACGACCTGCCTTTGACAAAGCCATGCTGACGATTCCTCATCATATTACACCTCTACAAAGAAATCCTGCCTCTCGGGATCTTCTCCATCAACGTAGCAAACACCGGGGTCAGACTCACTGGCCTATCATTTCGAGGGCTAACCCTATTCCCTTTAATGAATAAGTGAAAAACACCCGCAACCCTCCAATCCTCCGGAAAACTCTCCCGTCCTCACTGATGATGCAAAGATCATTTCCAGGGGCTCAGCAATCTCCTCCCTCGCTTCCCAGGGTAGCTTGGGGCACATCCCGTCCGGTCCCGCTTACTTATCCAATTTGATACTTTCCTAAAGCTCCAACACATCCTCTTTTTTAATATCTACGTTCTCAAGATTTTCAGTCCACTGCAAGTCACCCCACAATCACCGAGATGATTTCCATAGTGAATACTGAAGCAAAGTATTGATTAAGTACCTCAAGCAACACACAAAAAGTGCTGAAGCAACACAGCAGGTCGGGCAGCATCTATAGGAAGAAGCTCTTCTGTAATGGACCGAGCGCGTCCCTCTCTACCACCTGCCTCTAATATTGTCACCAATCTTTCTCTATTTGTGAGCCAGCCTCCCTTTCCTCCGTCACTTCAGTTCGGTTCCCAACCCCCAGCAATACTAGTTTGAACTCTCCACAATAGCCTTAGCAAATTTTCTCTCCAGGGCATTGGTTCCCCTCGGATTCAAGTGCAAAGCGTCCTTTCAGTAGAGGTCACACTGCCCCAGAAGAGGTCCCACTGATCCAGACACCTGAATCCCTGCCCCCTGCTCCAATCCCTCAGCCACGAAATTATCCTCCACCTCACTCTATTCCTGTACTTACTGTCATGTGGCACAGGCAGTAATCTCGAGTTACTACCTTTGAGGTTCTGCTTCTCAACTTCTTTCCTAACTCCCTGTAGTCCTTTTTCAGGACCTCCTCCCTTTTCCTACCTATGACGTAGGTACCAATATGTACCACGATCGCTGGCTGTTCTCCTTCGCACTTCAAGATATCGTGAACACGATCAGAAACATCCCAGACCCTGGCACCTGGCACCTGGGAGGCAAACTATCATCCGAGTTTCATTCTTGCGTCCACAGAATCGCCTAACTGAGCCCGTAACTATAGAGTCCCCTATCGCTGCTGCCATCCTCTGACCCACTGGGCCAGACTCTGTGCAGAATTGCTTCCCCCAGATAGGCCATCACCCTCCAACAGTATTTATTGTTAAGGGTGACAGCCACTGGGGTACTCGCTATAACCTAATTCTTGTCCTTCCCTCTCTTAACTGTTACCCACTTCTCTGTCTCCTGTGGTCCCGGGGTGACTACCTTCCTATGGCTGGGAACAGTGTTACTACTCTGGATAAGGTGTCATTAAAGGTGTTCACGTTGTTCAACAACATAGAAACAGTCAACGTCATAATCTATAACTTTCCCAGTCAAACATCCTTGGAGTGTTGCCTCTCCAATGCACTGGTACAACTCTGGATAGGGTGCCATTTAATCCCTGCCAGTCACACCTTCCCGGAGAACACCATTGATGGAACGTAGTAACCCTCACAAGATATTTTAAAACTTCTGAGAACAATAAACCTAATGCCAAAGATTTCTTGGGTAAGGGTTGACACGGGCTCAGGGAGGCAATGTAGGGAGGCCGAATACGTGCAGGCCGGTGGAATCCGATTCATGTGGTGTCATGATTGGCACTGACACAGCGGGCCGAAGGATCTGTCCCTGGGTTTACTTTTCTCTGATCTATGGTGGTTTGGAGAATGTTGGCCAAGTGGGGTCAGGTAAATACCTTTGGCGAGACGACAGAATCGTATATCTGGATTGCTTAAGGACTGGAGCCGCAGAAAATGGCGGAGCTGCCCTCGGGCCTGCTGTTCCAGACATAAGAGTCCGTGGTGTTGTTTTCCAGCTTGCAGCTGCGCACCACGAGGCTGTGTGACGTAGGTGTTTTATCCCCCTGGCAGTCTCCTCAGGATTTGCCTCTCCGGGTGGAGTCGAGGGAAGAGGCACCCAAGTTCACTGAATGTTCCAAGGTTCTCATGAAAGGAAACCCTTCCGCTTACACCTTGCAGCTCCCAAGACCCTCAAGAACGATCCCACCTTCCACATTTCCAAACTGAAACCTGCAAATACCAATCCGTTAGCTCCATCACCATCAGTGCGGCTGCCACCCACGTTTGTCCATGGGAAACATACCTTCATCGTAAAATGAATTCTGGACTCGGGAACTGTTCGGCGTGTTCGGGGGAGACTGAGAGGGATCCGAACCCGAGGAAGACTGCTGGGTTCGTGGAATGGACAACTTGGATCCGGCTCTCATCCATGACAACCATCATCATCTCTCCAAGTGGCCGGGGCCGTCAGGATTCGGCCGCAGGGGATGGGGTCCTGTTACGATGCGCAACCAACCACGCCAGCTTCCGAGGTTCAGACGCTCCGATTCTCCGGAATATGGCGAGCTGTCGCGGTCCCTTTAAAGATTCATGGCTGCTCCGCTATTTGACGGTCATGTTTTACCGCCAGGACTTTAATATTGAAAGAGCTGCTGAACTCAGTTTGGGTGCTGAAACGTCAGCTTGTCTAGCATCTGGTTATGAACACTTTCTTCGTTTCAGTCCCATATTGTGTTTCGATTCTAGGCTCATTCACCAATCGCAATTCCCAGCTCTTTACTTCACCACCCCACCCGCTTCCTAGTTTCACCAATCACTTTGTATTTCCCTCCCTTCACCAAATTTTAACTCTACTTCTCATCCTTTCCCCCCTGTCCTGCTGAAGGGTCCGGCGCGATACTGCCCTGCTGAGTCCTTGCAGCATTTTGTGTGTGTTACCATTGACCTGGAGAACAAGCGACCTGTGGCTTTCACATCACAAATGTGCCACCCTTCAATGAGCAGGACTACTGCTCCCTTCTTCATATTCACTGGTATTTAATCGATGAGATCACATCATTGTATAAAAGAAAATATCAACTGTGCGACAACAAAGTGTATCTGCGTGGTTGCTTGTCACAGCCAACTGTCCAATGAACTCTGCAGATTCACCACCTGTCCAATGAACTCTGCAGATTCACCAACTGTCCAATGAACTCTGCAGATTCACCACCTGTCCAATGAACTCCGCAGATTCACCACCTGTCCAATGAACTCTGCAGATTCACCGCCTGTCCAATGAACTCCGCAGATTCACCACCTGTCCAATGAACTCTGCTGATTCACCACCTGTCCAATGAACTCTGCAGATTCACCACCTGTCCAATGATCTCCGCAGATTCACCACCTGTCCAATGAACGCTGCAGATTCACCACCTGTCCAATGAACGCTGCAGATTCACCACCTGTCCAACGAACTCCGCAGATTCACCACCTGTCCAAAGTGCCGCACAATAAACTTCATGAAATGCTGTTATTGGTGTCTTTCCTAAATATTTTTTCCAGGTTAAAAGGGGCAAAGAGAAATGAGTACAGGCATCTCAAACACAAGGTCGGTTTTGCTGGTTCTGCAGGAGAGAACAAATATTTCCTTTGTGACACCAACATATCAAAGTCATGAGCTTTATAAATCAGGCTTCTGGCATTCCACTGTAACAGTTTAATCCCATTAGATACCTTCACAACTAAACTGGGATACAATTCATCACAGCTCCATTTATAGCTTCCCACATAGCACCAGTTACACTCGGATACTTTTCTGCAGCTTTCAGAATAATGTTAATTTCCTCAGTCCGACTAGCTGTCTGATCAGTACAATTCAGCACATCGGTTATAACAGTCACAAATTTCATTTCATTAGCAGTAAATATCGTTAGTAAGGCAAAAGCGATGTGGACGTACATCCACTGACGTCACCGTCTTTTCTCTGAGTGTTAACACTCTAACCTTTTGCAAGGTCACACACATTACTGACGTTCATATGAACTAATCACGGTGTAAGTTCTTTTTTGACAGACAGGCGCCTCAGCCAGTGACAGCTAGTAATGGATACGATAGGCGCCTCCTCATTGGCTGTCAGCATCCGTCGCGGAGTTCAGCGAGTTGCTGTCTTTGGTGGTGTTGGCCAGGCCGTCCCCAACAGCGG
This sequence comes from Hemitrygon akajei, assembly GCF_048418815.1. NCBI lineage: Eukaryota > Metazoa > Chordata > Chondrichthyes > Myliobatiformes > Dasyatidae > Hemitrygon > Hemitrygon akajei. The sequence continues at coordinate 5,287,418 of NW_027331930.1, read as the reverse complement.
GCGTGGTTCTTTTTCGATGTCTTGGTGAGTCGGTCCGGTGGATTTGTGTGCCGGTTGAGGAAGAGTTTTAAACCTGTGATCGAGTGAGGAGTCGAAGCATTTGGACTACAACTTCCATATGGCCTTACGGCCCCGAATGTTCGTCAGCTGCCGCCGACTGAGCGCGGTGACAGGAGTTGTAGTTCATAGTGAAGGTGAGTCCATCGCGTACGGTGAGCAACGGGAGTTGTATTTCTGATGCGAATCGCGTGTTTCTGAGTTACGGACAACAGCTTCAGTTACGAACAATTTGTGTCACGTGTAACCTTTTGCACCAATCTACAATCGCATCGAGATAGTGGACCATGTGGAGAGGGCGGCAAGAATCAGTGTTGGATCACCCTCAGGTCTGGGATCAGTGCACGGCAATTATCCAGTCTTTTAATGACTCGAGTTCTCCAGTCCCGGCTAGAAAAGCCGCGAATCCTTACTGCGGCTTTCCAGGTTAATCACATCCCTCCTGAGGCGGGCGACCAGAGATGCACACAGTCCTCCGGCTGTGGTCTCACCAACACGGAACAGTACAGCGGCTTTCCAGGTTAATCACATCCCACCTGAGGCGAGCGACCAGAGATACATACAGTCCTCCGGCTGTGGTCTCACCAACACGGAACAGTACAGCGGCTTTCCAGGTTAATCACATCCCACCTGAGGCGAGCGACCAGAGATACATACAGTCCTCCGGCTGTGGTCTCACCAACACGGAACAGTACCGTGGCTTTCCAGGTTAATCACATCCCTCCTGAGGCGGGCGACCAGAGATGCACACAGTCCTCCGGCTGTGGTCTAACCAACACGGAACAGTACAGCGGCTTTCCAGGTTAATCACATCCCACCTGAGGCGAGCGACCAGAGATACATACAGTCCTCCGGCTGTGGTCTCACCAACACGGAACAGTACAGCAGCTTCCCACGTTAATCACATCCCTCCTGAGGCGGGCGACCAGAGATGCACACAGTCCTCCGGCTGTGGTCTCACCAACACGGAACAGTACCGTGGCTTTCCAGGTTAATCACATCCCTCCTGAGGCGGGCGACCAGAGATGCACACAGTCCTCCGGCTGTGGTCTAACCAACACGGAACAGTACAGCGGCTTTCCAGGTTAATCACACCCCTCCTGAGGAGGGCGACCAGAGATGCTCACAGACCTCCGGCTGTGGTCTCACCAACACGGAACAGTACAGCAGCTTCCCACGTTAATCACATCCCTCCTGAGGCGAGCGACCAGAGATACACACAGTCCTCCGGCTGTGGTCTCACCAACACGGAACAGTACAGCGGCTTTCCAGGTTAATCACATCCCTCCTGAGGCGAGCGACCAGAGATGCACACAGTCCTCCGCCTGTGGTCTCACCAACACGGAACAGTACAGCGGCTTTCCAGGTTAATCACATCCCTCCTGAGGCGAGCGACCAGAGATGCACACAGTCCTCCGGCTGTGGTCTCACCAACACGGAACAGTACAGCGGCTTTCCAGGTTAATCACATCCCTCCTGAGGCGAGCGACCAGAGATGCACACAGTCCTCCGCCTGTGGTTTCACCAACACGGAACAGTACAGCAGGGGAACTGGCCCCGCTTCTGACTATGTTGTTCATAAACAAATTAACTGGTCATTTCATGCCATAAAAAAACAATTCCTTCTGACTACTCAAGGTCCACATCCCTCTATTCTCCTCACATTCATGAGATATCTAACAGACTCTATTACATCCGCCTCCACAACCACGCCTGTCATTCATTCCAGACACCCACCACTGTGTGTATGAAAACAACAAACTTGCAAGGCACGTCTCCTTCAAACATTGGAGTCAGGTTTAACATTGTTCTACCATATATATATTTTAAAGCACTAATCTGTAAAAAGAAATATACAAAATTAGGCCAAATTACGAAATAAATAAACAGTTTTATTTTGGACTAATGAGATAGTCCATTTGTCTCGGACTAATGAGGTAGTGTACCCTCTTTCACCCTGAACACATGCCCTGTGGTATTTGGCCTTTCATCCTCAAGCTGTCCACTGTGTCTCTGCCCTTGACCTGCTGACACTCCCACATGCTCAATAGATTATCCCAGAGCAAGATTTATTTCAAGCAGTTTACAAAATTACTGGCTCACGTTTAAATAATACCAAGAACAATTCTCAACGTTCAAAGTGCAATTATCATTAAAGTTTCTGTAAAAGAAACATCCTTGAGATTTGTCACTCTCCCTCCCCGCGCACAATGCACCGACACCTCGAGATCCGTATTCACCCGTATTCGCCGATGCGCTGATAAATCTGAGCACATCCACAAACCCTCACAGGCGCAAAATCCTTGTGCAACGCAAATCCGTGTACACCCCTAAATCCACAGACATCCCGACATTCACCTCAGTTTATCCCCAATCACGCTGTGACACCCACGTGCACGTTAGATGGTCCCTGATAAAAAATCTTTTCAAACATTTCAGAAAATGTCTGCCTCGGCATTAAAAATCCGCACGCAGCCCAAAGTTCTTCTGCAAATCTTTATACGCCGAGTGAAGCAAATCTGTGTTAAACCCAAATCCGTGTAGACCCCACGTTCGACAACGCACCCCTGAAACTGTGCACATCTCCAACCCTTGCGCCCACCACCATATCTGACAACCCACCGCTGAAGCTCTGCGTATCCCCAAATCAATGTCCGCCTCCAGGTGTCCGCACAACCCCACATGCACATTAGATTCTCGCAGAGTAAGAATAATTTCAAACAGTTCACAAACTGAACCTTAAAAATTTCCGAGCTGAGATCAAAGTTTAAAAGTATTATTATTGTGTCTATAAATGAAAGCAATTTGAGATTGGTCACACTCCAAATCTGCAGAGACCCCACATCCGTGAGGACCCGAATTCCGTGCGCACCTCCAAATCCTTATGCACCCCCATATCTATCCACATCCCGAAATGACTGATACACCCAAATGCAAATTCGATTATCCCAAACAAGAATTATTCCAACAAAATCTCTGTCTCCACTTTAAAAATAGCAAGAACAAAGTTCATAAGTGCATCTACTATTACAGCATCTATAAATGAAACAACTTTGAGATTCGTCACAACTCCAAAAACGCAGACAGCACAAATCGGTCAGAACACCGGTATCCGTGTGGAACCCACCGCAAATCCAACTGTACCCCAAATCCGTGTGGATATTATTAGTTTGACAGTCCTTATATGTAGGTTCTCACTGATTTTATTGCATTTCTCCACTCCACTGCGAATGTCTGCAAGAACACGCATTCAATGTAGTATAAGTTGACATGTAAGCACTTTACTAATAAAGTTAGTTTCATATTTGAGCAGAAGCAAAACACATACAGGCACTGGCACAGGCACAGGCATGCGCACAGAGACATGGTATCACGAACACCACCATTGCCACAGACTCTCCCACAGGCAGAGACAGACAGAGACGCACACAGCGGTTCACCCACACACACATAAACATTGACACAAATACTGTAGGTATACACAGACACACAAATACATACGCCCACCAAGCACAGACAAGCACGCATAGTACAACAAATTAACAAACATATCTGCACACTGAAACCCACTCAAAAACAGGCACAGAAAACAGACAAACAGAAATCAAAAAGAACAAAGAGACAGGATGAGACACGCGACAACAACAGATACCGAGATACACAGCAAACAGACACACGGAATCACAGACAAAGACACACACATACTCATACTAAGGTAGACTAGGCACACATAGTCCTAGACTCGCACACACACGGACTCCTACACATAGTCAAGGACGCATGCACATACACACAGACGCTGACACAAACACACGAACAGACAAAAGAAACACACGCGCACGGTGACGTGCAGACACGTGAGATACACACCGCTGACGCGCGCACACGCACAGACACACGCACAAGTACTCACATATTTTCACACATCAACACAGACATACAATCACACAATCTCAGACACCGGCAGGTATACTCAGACCCTCAGATGCGGACACACACACCGCCACAAACACTCAAATTCTCCATTGGCTGAAGCATATACACCGACACAAAGTAACACACACACACCGACACACACACTCACATTATCCATTGGCAGCAGCATATACACCGACGCAAAGTAACACACAAACACACACACACTCACATTCTCCATTGGCTGAGGCATATACACCGACACAAAGTAACACACAAACACACACACACTCACATTCTCCATTGGCTGAGGCATATACACCGACACAAAGTAACACACAAACACACACACACTCACATTCTCCATTGGCTGAGGCATATACACCGACACAAAGTAACACACAAACACACACACACCGACACACAAACACACACAGACACTCACACATAAACCTGACGTAGGCACACACACAGAGAAACAAAATGCACACACACACATACGGAAGTAAAAATAGTGACACACACACACAGACACAGGCATAGACTGAGACACACACCCAGACACAAACACGCACACACGCACATTCTCGACACCGACACTGACAAACAAAGACCGACAAAGGCACGTACACGGCCAGCCCATGAAACTCAAACACAAACAGATTCAGCCACGCACATACAGACACACATACCGACAGATAGAAGCACACAGTCACGCTTGTAAACACACAAGCACTCTCACATGTATAAACACGTGTTCATGTAACGAGAGCTGCATAACTAAGCTGTATAACGTAGGCCATGAAATTATCAATCACCCATCTGCGGACATTTTCTGGAGATCCCAGATCCGTACGCTCCACGACCTCTGGACTAAGTGTGTAAATGTGGGAGGGGACTATGTTGAAAAATAAATGTGCTAGGTTCTCTAAAATTGACTTCTTCTACCTTAGGCCACGAACTTATCAATCACCCCTCGTATGGTCAAAGGCATAAACACACAGACACACGCCCACGGATGTACACACATCGACAACTAAACTATCTTCTCCGCCTCTCCAGCTCTCCGTCGTGTTCTGTGGCACTTTCGGGTGTTATTATTAATAAATACTCAGCACTGAGTTTGCGAGCCGAGCAGTCTGGTCCGGGGTGGGTCCTGGTGAGGTTACAGGGTGTTATGATTAAAACATGCTCACCCCCCAGCTGAGACAGCTGAGTGTGCAGGCCAGGGAGTAGGGTTAGGGGTGGGTCCTGGTGGGGTTACAGGGTGTTATGATTAAAACATGCCCACCCCCCAGCTGAGACAGCGGAGTGTGCAGGCCAGGGAGTAGGGTTAGGGGTGGGTCCCGGTGAGGTTACAGGGTGTTATGATTAAAACATGCACACCCCCCAGCTGAGACAGCGGAGTGTGCAGGCCAGGGAGTAGGGTTAGGGGTGGGTCCTGGTGAGGTTACAGGGTGTTATGATTAAAACATGCTCACCCCCCAGCTGAGACAGCGGAGTGTGCAGGCCAGGGAGTAGGGTTAGGGGTGGGTCCCGGTGAGGTTACAGGGTGTTATGATTAAAACATGCACACCCTCCCAGCTGAGACAGCTGAGTGTGCAGGCCAGGGAATAGGGTTAGGGGTAGGTCCTGGTGAGGTTACAGGGTGTTATGATTAAAACATGCACACCCCCCAGCTGAGACAGCGGAGTGTGCAGGCCAGGGAGTAGGGTTAGGGGTGGGTCCTTGTGAGGTTACAGGGTGTTATGATTAAAACATGCACACCCCCTCCCCCGCCAGCTGAGACAGCTGAGTGTGCAAGGCAGAGTGTAGGGTTAGGGGTGGATCGTTGTGCGGTTGGTGGCGATGGTGTTTATTCATCACCACAAACAAACATTTTCTTGGAGATCCTCTTGGTGGGATGTGTGTACATCCGTGTGTACATCTTGGTAGTGTCTCCGAAACACAAACTACATAACGAATATAAGCGCTTGAGGAGAATGGGAGCAGCCGATGATTCGATATAATTTCACAAACCAGAATGCCATAATTTACTTCAATATTTTGTGTCTGACAAATGATTCATTTGAACTACATAATTACAAGGGAATCACATGTAATTGATACGACAGCTCAGACGGTTCAGACACCTTTTGGGGGGCAACCAATTAACAAAAACGATTAAAGGTATCTATGAATAGAGACCCAAATGCCCACGGTTACTGTTGTGAGGGCTGACATACGGAACGGCAGGGAATGTGGGGAGACGGATCATGTAGAGGTAGTTACGATCCCTTAAACAGGGCGTCATGGTTGGCACAGACACCGTGGGCCGAAAGGTCTGTTCCTGTGCTTTACGTTTCACTGTTCCATGTAGAAATAACTCAAATGGAAGGCAACAGAGAATCATTTCTCAGAGCAAACATTTATTTCAATGGTGATGAACGTAGACATGTTTTTGACCCAGGGCAAAGTTTGGTATACCCCCCGTACCCTCATGGGGGTTAGTGATAATCAGGAAAGATGAATCAGGTTATATTCAAAGCAACAGGCACAAAATACTGAAGGAACTCAGCAGTCCAGGGAGCTTCTATTGAAAAGAGTATTGTCGACATTTCGGGCCGAAACCCTTAATAAGGACTTGAAAGTAGAAAGACAACTTAGAGCAAGAAGACGCGGGGAGGTGTGAGGAGTGAAGAAGGCGGACAATGTGGTAGGAGATAGGTGAAAGCGGGAGTGTGGCGGGGTGAAGTGAGTTTGTGAAAGAGATAAATAGTTGGAGAGTGAAGAATCTGATAGGAAAGGGTACAAGATCATGGAAAAAAGGTTAAGGGCGAGAGGAAGGGAGTTGATCGGCAGATAAGGAGATAAGGCAAGAGAGGGAAACAGGAATGGGGGGATGGTGAAGAGGGTGCTGAATGACGGAAAGTTCGAGTGATCAATATTCACGGCATCCGGTTGGATCCCACCCAGACGGAACATAAAGTGTTGCTCCTCCAACCTGAGTGGCCTCATCGCACAGGAGAGGAGGCCACGGACTGACGTGTCGGAATGGGAATGGGAAGTAGGATTGAAATGCGAGTGTTGAGTTCATTTCCAGTAAATGGGGATTTTCCCGTGTTTAAGATCGCATTCAGGTGAGGTGCGATCAGACATGCTGCAGAATGACAGTGATAGATAGTTTTATTCCAGAGGATCTTCTATACGATTTCCTCAACTAAAGGTCGAAGGTCACACAGACACAAGCAAGATAGATAGATAGATAGATAGTTTATTCATCCCCATGGGGAAATTCAACATTTTTTCCAATGTCCCATACACTTATTGTAGCAAAACTAATTACTCAGTAAAAATATGATATGCATCTAAATCACTCTCTCAAAAAGCATTAATAATAGCTTTTAAAAAGTTCTTAAGTAGTTTACTTAAATACATTGAGTCCTAACCCTGGCACTTTAACATATCTTACTCCTGGCGGTTGAATTGTAAAGCCGAATGGCATTGGGGAGTATTGATCCAATGCCAAGAGGTGGTGAGATGGGTCTGATGGTGTTTTGCTGGAAGAATGCTACTCCCAATTTACAGCCCTTAATACCATCACATTATCCATTCTTTGCCGTTTCACAATTAATTCATTAAATTAATCGCTATCTGTCACCGTGGGGATTGCACGCGTCTGACGTCATCGGTTTGGAAATAGTTTGAATATCTTTTTTTCTGAATCTGTTGAAACCTCTCCCTGCGGATTCGCTAAATGGTATTAAAAACCCCAGGCTTCTGCTGCTTTAACATTTCATTCCGACAAATCGCCGGTAGCACGGGGGACAAATCACTAGGCAGAGAAAATGTCTTCAATGTGGGATACTTACAAGAGTGTGCGGAAAATATTGTACGTGTTCATTGCAGTCTTTGGAGTTCCTGGTGACTGTTTGGCATTTCTGTATATGAACCTGTTTCCGATCAGTTTACCAGCTTCCAACTTGATGACTATTACACATATATCCGTCAGAAATATCAATTCTGTCAATTCGACATCTGATTTTTCATATTTAATGACCAATAAAACAAAACTTCTGTCACCCGTCCACCGGCAGGGATCGATCCGGACGTTTTTCGTCCCTTTAATGACACCTTTTCCAGAGTAGTCCCAGTGAAACTCTCCGGGAAGGTGTGATTGGAAGGGTTTTACTGGGAATTCGTCCAGAGTTATGCCCCATGCTGGAGAAAGGCATTTTCCCCGCACCGAAGATGCGACTGGGCAACCGGGAGGGTTTTACATGGTGAAGTTGACTGTCTCAGAGATATTGATCAGACTGAACACCTGGTCCTGTGTTTTATGTCTCCCTGCTGAGTCTGTCATAGTCGGATCCCACTGTCTGCTGGTCAATAATTGGGTTTTATCACCTGAATCAGTGTCCTCGGACATACTGAAGTGTGTTATGGAATTGCTCTGCGTTGTAGAATTAATCCATTAACGGAGCCATTCAGCCTCTATTTACTAAGTTGACCCGGCATTCCCTCTGAGACCCGTCGTAAATTGGAGCATCGTTTCGTCCTGAAGAAGGGCCCAACACGGTCGGTGTTTGTTCAATTCCATAAAAGCCCTTGAGCTGCCCTGACCATCCAGTGCTTTGTGTGCGTTGCCCCTCCTCGGCCCCACCAGATGCCGAGTTCCTCGTGGCCTGCTCAGTCACGGCTCAGTCAGAGAAACCGGCCCCATCAGCGATGGAATCAGGATTAGCATCGATCGTTGTCATTCATGCAGCTAGTTTTTAGCACCTAAGATAAGTCACAGATCGCCTTATTTGCACAGTGAATACAAGAGTTCAGAGATAGTGAGACGCGTGTCAGATGTTAGATTAGCAGCTGTTTACACATTCTCGCAGCCCTGAACTTTAACCGAAACCCGGTGATTGTGTTCAGTAATGCCCAGTGTCTGTTCTCTTCCCTCTTCTCACTCCCTGTCTCTCTCTCTCCCTCTCTCTCCAGTGAATTTAGTGGCGATTGTGATCCTGTCCCGGGAAAAGTGCGGCCTCTCTACCTGCACCACTCGCTACCTGGTGGCCATGGCAGCGGCCGATCTACTGACCATTGTCTTCGAGATCATTCTGTACCGGATAAAAAACAATTACTTTAAGTACAGTTTTTTTAACATCACCCCTGTGTGCAGGGTTATCAATGTACTGAGGTTCGCAGCCACAGACTGTTCTGTCTGGTTCACCGTCACTTTCACCTTTGACCGGTTTGTCGCCATTTGCTGTCAGAAGCTGAAAACAAAATATTGTACCGGGAAAACTGCGGCTGTGGTTCTAACAACCACCGGTGTACTATTCTGTCTAAAGAACATTCCCCGCTACTTCCTCTTTGAACATAAAGTGATCATCGGCAATGTGCCGTGGTTCTGTAAACTCATGGCCAAAGGTACCACTGACCCCGGGTGGGTAGCACAGGCTTGGGTGGAGACTGTTTTAACTCCGTTGCTCCCTTTTGCTGTGATACTCTTCCTCAACGCTCTGACAGTCAGACACATTTTAGTGGCCAGTCGGGTCCGTAAGGGGCTGAAGGGTCAGAGCAAGGGGGAGAACCGCAGTGACCCTGAGATAGAGAGCAGGAGGAGGTCTGTGGTTTTACTCTTCACCATCTCCGGCAGCTTCATCCTCCTGTGGATGACACTGGTTGTAAATTTCATATATTATCAGGTCAAGGCAATTGGTTTCAATTTCAATGATTCCGAATGGATATTTCATGCGGTCGGCGCTTTGATGATGAATTTCAGCTTGTGCACGAACACATTTATTTACGCGGTGACTCAGTCGAAATTCAGGGAGCAGGTGATCAGCGCGGTGAATTACCCGATCACCTCGGTGGTTCAATTCATTAATAAAGTAGCGGCCTGAGCGTAAACCAGATGCAGCTTCAATGTATGCGGTCCGGGCTCCAGATCTTCTCATTAACCGTCTCGTCTCTCAGCTGTTATTCCCGGGCGGCCGTCCTGTTGAAAGGGGCATTGGAAGCAGCAGTGCTGTGGACCGCGAGAAAATGGAGGGAGATTGGAAAGTGCTTGCAGGAGAGAGACGTCTGGGATTGGCTGAGTGGAGTGTGTGTGTGTGTGTGTGTGTGTGTGTGTGTGTGTGTGTGTGTGTGTGTGTGTGTGTGTGTGTGTGTGTGTGTGTGTGTGTGTGTGTGTGTGTGTGTGTGTGTGTGTGTGTGTGTGTGTGTGTGTGTGTGTGTGTGTGCTTGAGAGAGAGTGCAGAAAAGGGGTACGAAGTTGCTGCCAGTACAAGGTGACCTGTGTTAATGCGACAGGTTGGCCAGGCATGACACTTGAGAGGCAACCGCACGGCAAGTATTACGATTACAAGTGGTCAGATAGGCAATGCACAAAATTCTTATGGAACTGAGCAGGTCAGGGATCATCTATTGAAAATTGCAAAACGTTGACATTTCTGGCCAAGACGTACCTTCAGTCCCCATGCTCCAATCTGACGTTCAATCTCCACACTCCCCCCGCCATTATAAACACAAACACATCAGTGTCCCTAATTCCTAATCAGAATCCTTTATTATCGCCGAGTATGAGGACACATACAAGGAATTTGATGCCGGTTTCCTTGAGCTCTCACTGTACAGAATTAAAAACAAACAAAACAATAGTGCAAATAATCATAAACTCTATGCAATGAGGTCCACCTCATTGAATGTACGGGTGGACTTGATTTATAATAAACTAAAATTCAAGTCTTGATAACACTGATGGCATACGGAGAGAAACTGTTCTTGTACCTATTTGTCCTGGCATACAGTGATCTAAAGCGCCTACCAGAAGGAAGGAGTTGGAACAGGTGATGTCCAGCGTGTGATGGGTCTACAATAATGCTGCTTGCTCGCTTCCTGACTCTAGATGCATATAAGTCCTGGACCCAGGGCAGCTTCACACCAATAATCCTTTCCGCAGCCCTGACGGTTGTTTGGAGTCTATTCTTGTCTTGTTTGGTAGCTGATCTAAACCAGACAGTGATGGACGAACAGAGAACAGACTGGATTATTCCTGAATAGAATTGAATCAGCAGCTCCTGAGGCAGGTTGTACCTCCTGAGTTGAAGTAGGAAATACAACCTCTGCTGAGCCTTTTTGACAAGAGTGTCCACGTTGGGTGTCCACTTCAGGTCCTGGGAGATTGTGACACCCAGAAATCTGAAGGTCTCCACAGCAGACACAATACTGTTGAGTATAGTGCGTGGGGGGTGTATTGGGGGGGGGGGCTCCTCCTGAAGTCCACAGTTTTGAGCGTATTTAGCTCCAGATTGTTCTGACCACACCAGAGGACCAGCCGTTCCACCTCCCGTCTGTATGCAGACTCCTCACCGTCTCGGATAAGGCCAATGACAGTTGTGTCGTCTGCAAACTTCAGGAGTTTAACAGATGGATCCTGTGAGGGGCAGTCATTAGTGTAAAGGGAGAAGAGCAGTGGGGAGAGCACACATCCCTGGGGGGATCCGGTGTGAGAGGTGATGCTCCCCAGCCTCACTTGCTGCACCCTGTCAGTCAGGAAGCTAGTGATCCACTGACAGATGGCGGGGGAGACAGTAAGCTGGGTGAGTTTGGGGTGGAGGATTTCTGGGACGATGGTGTTAATCGCTGAGCTGAAGTCAACAAACAGGACCCTCACAGAAGTTCCTGGGTTGTCAGGGTGTTGTAGAATGTAATGCAGTCCCATGTTGACCGCATCATCCACTGACCTATTTGCTCGATAAGCAAACTACAGGGGGTCCAGCAGGGGCCCTATGGTGTCCTTCAGATGAGCCGACACTAGTCTCTCAAAGGACTTCATGACCACAGATGTCAAAGCAACAGGCCTGTTGGCATTTAGTCCCTTGAAAGGGGGACCACTATCTGACCGCTAACACATCGCGACGCTGCCTAAATCATCATCTGAATTCTAACTTCCTATATCTGACGTCTAACGCTTCATGTGACCTCGAACTACCTGACATCGCTGTCTCTAAACCACATTGTAAGCTTTTACTCCACACATTCCTGTCCCTAAACCCAAAATGATATCTACCTCACCCACATGCTTGTCATTAAACCCAATCCGATACTTAAATGCTTCACAAACCTGCCGTATGCCTAACCTGACTTCTAACAGCCCCAAACCCCAAACCCAAACCTAAATCTGTCCTCCCATTAATTCCATCCCAACCCCCGATCCTAATCTGCACTGTAACCTCCTACATCTCCGCCTCTTACCCTAATATGAAAACTAACTTCCAAACATCCCATTCCTTAAATCATAAAGTGAACTCTAAATCCCCTCAACACTGTCCCTAAACCTCAATCTGAACTCTAAAACCCTCCGGCACCCCACATCTCTCAGCCTAAACCCCGAATCTAATCAGACCTCCAGCACCACACTTCCCTCTCCATAAAACCTTACCAGACATCCAGACCACCACCGCCATTTCCCCAAACGCCAATCTGACCGCTACTTCCCCACATCCCTGACGTTAAACATACGTGGCCTATAACCCAGCCACGTCCCCGTCCCTGAACGCTAATCAGCCCTGAAGCACTTCACATGTTTGACTATAAATCATCACCTGAAATCTAAATCCGCAGATTCCTGTCCCTTCAGGCCCCCTAAGTCTCAGGGCCTAAGAGACCTCGATAGTTTAGGGGAATGGGCAAAGAAGAGGCAAATGAAATACAATGTTGGAAACTGTATGTCCATGCACTTTGGTGGAAGAAATAAACGGGCAGACTATTATTTAGATGGTGAGAGAATTCAAAATGCAGACGTTCAAAGGGACTTGGGAGTCCTTGTTCAAAATACTCTAAACGTTATCCTCCAGGTTGAGTCGGTGGTGAAGAAGGCAAATGCAATGTCAGCGTTTATTTCTGGAGGTGTAGAATATTAATACAGGGATGCGATGTTGATGCTCTACAAGGCACTGCTCAGACCACACAGAGTATTGCATGGAGTTTCGGACTCCTTCACTTCTTATTTTTAGGATCTTTTTATTGGTACATAATCTTCTACTGCTATAAAATGATACAAGATTTCAACAAATTAATAAGTATACAATTAATAAAGCTGAAGAAAACAAGCTGATCGTAATATATAAAATTGAAAAAAAATTATTAATGAAGAAAAGAAGGAAAGAAAAGAACCCCCGTCTAACTAAGAAAAAAAAAACCCACTGACTACAAAAATGGGAAACAAAAACGATTAGGAATCAACCCCCTCGGAGCAATACGTCTTACCATCATCTACATATATAAAGAGAAAGAGTCATCAACCGCTAATTCATGTTTATATAGAATAAGATTGGAAGGAAACCTTATAAAATAATTCAAATTAAATGATAATATTTGGCAAAAGAGCCCCATCTTCTCTCAAAATCGAACCGGGGATCAAAAGTTCTACTAATTTTTTTTTTTTCCAAACTGGGACATAACAAAGCTTGAGAAAAACGTTCGATTAATGCAGAGGCAGGAATCCTTATTTTAGAAATGATATGCTGATATCGGAGAGGGTTTAGAGAATATTCACGAGAATGATTCCAGGAATGAACGGGATACCGTATGAGAAACGTCTGACAGCCCTTGAGCTGTCTTTCCTGCAGTTCAGGAGAATGAAGGGGGATCTCAAAGAAACATTCCAAGTGTTAAAAGGCCAGAACAGATTAGATATAGCAAAGTTATTTCCCATGGTAGGGGATTCTAGGACAAGAGGACACGACTTCAGGATTGAAAGACGACCTTTAAGAACGGACATAGGGAGAAATTACTTTAGTCGGAGGGTGGTAAATCTGTGGAATGTGTTGCCACGTGCGCCTGTGGAGGCCAAGCAAAAGCTTACCTGACCTCTGACTCTCCATATCCCTCACCTTAAATATAATCTGACCTCATCCCTGTCCCTAAACGCGAATCAGATCTGAAACGCCCCACATGTCTGACCGTAAATCATAAACTGAAATCGAAATTCGCAGATTCCTGTCACTAAATCCTAAACTGAACTAACACTGATGTATGGGCCAGGACAACTTGGTGGGGTTGCGTAATACTGCATCTCGAGTGAAGAGATCAAGAAATACAAGGGATGATTTTCCCACTGCCCCCATAATCACAACCGAATCAAACAGCGACATGCTCTTCGTTTTCCCAGTCAGTGAGAAAGCCAAGATACCAAGAAGGCGAGAGGGATCCGATTAGTTAAACTGGAACCACAGAAAACAAGTTGCCCTAAACTCTCACTGACAGGGTGGAGTGACTCTGAATCTCCTGTAAACCCTATTGATATACACCGGGCGACCCACCACACCCAGATGCAAAATACAGATTACCGTAAACTTAAAGTAGGGAGGTTCCGGCTTACTTCGAGATGAAGCCTCAGACCGAAATTGTTAAAGTAGAATCAAATAACGAGATCTGAAATACCTTAAACTCGGGATGTCATGGTTTCCATTATCTTTGCCCGTGGGAGTGTCACAAACTTGGCCTGAGCAACCCTGCTGGGTCGCCCTGGTGAGGGCATCGAGTGATTAAAGTCCTGAATTACCCCCAACGAAAACAGTTTACATTACTGATGACGCGTTCCAGTGCACACCCGGTTAACTAAGCCGTGTTTTTTGGACTAGGTTAATGAAAGGCGTGGGGCAGATAAAAGTTGTTCTGCCAGAGCCCCACATTCCGGTTTACCCTAAACTCCACAAGTCTGTCTCACCAGCCCAACATGTACATCGCCAGCCTTACCGTTAACCATAATCCTACAACACAAATATCCCGGACTGCACCCCGACTAACTCTGGCCACAGCCCCACGAACAAGCTCACTTAACACCAGCTCTCATCCACCCCGCTCTCTCCCCATGTGGAAACCTGCTTCTCCATCTCCCGACCCTACCCAGAAACTAACATCTACTGCTCTCCTACACACCCGTGTAAACCCTAACCCACACCTCGACACTCATTCTCTGCAAACCAACATCATCCCCCACTTCAATCACAAGTAGTAATTCTATCAGCTTAGCATATTCATAACAATAAGTCTGAAATTTGTGTAAGGGGGAGGAAAATCTCAATAAGGCATGGTTAACTGAGTTAACGAAGGCGCGGGCCAGAGTAAAGTGGCAGGGTTGAGTGACACTGAATCCCCAGAGACGAAATCAAGAAGCACAAGAGCGATGATTTCCCCTCTGCCCGCATAAGCACAACATAACTATTACATTGTGGTGAGGAGGTGGGAACAGACAAATGGTTTATGCTTTACTTGGCACATGGAACATAGAAGAGTACAGAACAGGAACCGGCCATTCGGCCCACCGTGTTGTGCCGAGCCAGATCCAAAGCGAATCAAAAACACCCGAATACTAATCCCTCCTACCTACTCCATGTTCATATCCCTCAACTTCCTGACATCCATGTGCCTATCCCACACGTCTCTTCAGAACCTCTCATGTATTTCCTTCTACCACCACACCAGGCATCCACGAGTCTCTGAATAAAATTATAGGCTTGCACACACACAGAAGACAGAGTGCACTGATTGAAGGGACTTATTGGAGCCGGAAGCCTACAATTAGCGGTGTTCCACAGGGTTCTGTGCTGGGAGCACTGCTGTCTGTAATGTATATAAATGACCTGGATGAAGATGGAAATGGGTGGGTTGGTAAATTTGCCGATAATTCCAAGATCTGTGGAGCTTTGGATCGTGTAGAAGACTGGCAAAGAATGCAGCACAATATAGATCAGTTGCAGATAATGGCTGAGAAATGGCAGGTGGGGGTTAACTACGATAAATGCAAGGAGATGGTACATTGTAAATGCAAGATCCTCAACAGTGTTGCTATGCAGAGAGATCTTGGATCCAAAGCAATATCTCGTTGAAAGTGGCTACACAGGTCGATGTGGTGTTTTAGAAGGCTTATGGAATTCGTGTTTTTATTAGACGAGAAATTGAGTTCAAAAGTCAGGTGATTATGCTGCACCTCTACAAAACTCTGGTTATGCCACATCTGGAATATTGGATACAGTTTTGATCACCCCACTATAGGAAGGATGTTGAAGTTTTGGGGAGGGTGCTGAGGAGATTTTCCAGGATGCTGCCTGGTTCAGAGGACATGTGCTACCACCAGAGTCCGGATAAACTTGATTTGATTCTTCTGGAGCGTTGGACGCTGAGGAGAGATTCGATGGAAGTTTATATGATTATGAGAAACATAGATAGAGTGGACCAAATGTATCCATTTCCCAGGGTTGAAATGACTAACTCCAGGGGACATGCATTGCAGATGAGTGGGGATACGTTCATCGATAATGTGAAAGGTGAGCGCGTATTTGGAGATGCGCACAGATTCGGGAATGTCAGAAGATCCAGGGCTCTGATGAGTATCAAAATAGTACAATTTATACATACATTGATTATAAATAATCTTTAAACTTTGAACTTTTCTCTGGCCATGTGCTTGACGATGGAGGAGGCCATTTTGAAAGACTGTACTTGCAGGCCTCCATTTTGAGATCACTTTGAACTGATTCTTGCTCTGGGTTAATCTGATGTGGATTTGGGTGTCACCCGATAAGGATGTGTGCGCTCTTGCGGATGCTGAGAGATTCGGATTGTGGGCGGATATGGGGTGCGCATGGATATATAGGTGTCGGCCTGTTTGGGGGGTGTCGGAGGATGAGAGGTTCAGAACAATAATGAAGCTGCTCCAACTCTCTTTGTTGTTGGCTGAAACCAGTTTCAGTGTGGGTCCTGGCGGTGGTCACAACTTCCAATATCGTGTCAGTAGCTTCCACTCGGTTAACCAGTGAGCTATGCAAGTCCCTGGTGGAGACAGAGGAATACCAGCGCACACGGATGTTGGACTGTTCTTCACTGCCGTTTCTGTGACTGTTCTGTTTGGCCAGCCCGGGTTGTTAGCCCTGAGCGAAACTCTCAACAAATATTTAGTTGGAAAGCTATTGGAAGTTATTCTAAGGAACCGGATATATACGTACTTAGAGAGCCAGTGCCTGATTAGGGATAATCAATATGGTGTTGTGCGTGATGCGT
Organism: Hemitrygon akajei; assembly: GCF_048418815.1. NCBI lineage: Eukaryota > Metazoa > Chordata > Chondrichthyes > Myliobatiformes > Dasyatidae > Hemitrygon > Hemitrygon akajei. The sequence goes on along the minus strand of NW_027331930.1, from coordinate 5,270,405 downwards.
CCATGTCTCATCAATCTTATAGAGTCTTTAGAGGTACGTACTAAGAAATCTGATGGAAGAAAATCAGTGGATGTGGTCTACAGGTAATTTAGCAAGGCCATTGCCGAGGTCCCGCTTCGGACTTCGTTCAGAAGGTTGAGTCGCTGGGCATTCGGAATGAGTTAGTGAATTGGAGGAGGCAGAGTGTGAAAACAGTCGGTTGCCCTCTGACTGGAAGTCTGTGACTAGTGGAGTGGCGCAGGGATGTTGTTGTTTGTCATCCATATCAGCAATCTGAATGTTAATCTGATGAACCGGATCAAATCTGTGGATGTCATCCAGATTGTGTTGTATTGTAGACAATCAGAAAGGCTATCGAAGTTTGCCGGGGGATTTGGACCAGATGGACATTGCAGATGAATTTTAATGCAGACCAGTGTGAGATGTTACACTTTGCATGGTCAAATCAGGTGATCAGTTGAGCAACGGGGAATGCGGTAGAAGAGAGGGATCTAGGAATACAGATTCATAATGACTTGAATGTGGCGTCACAGGTAGATAGGGTCGTACAGAGAGCTTTTGGCATTCATCGACATTCATAAATCAAAGTTTTGCGTACAAAAGATGTTATGGTATGTTGAAACTGTATAAGATGCTGGCGAGACCGCATTCGTGTAGCTTTTGTTACAAACCTACAGGGAAAATATGAATCTGATTGAAAGAGTGCAGAGAGAATTTACAGGAATGTTGCTGGGTATTGAGCAACTGCATTGAGGAACAGTTGGTGTGACTGTTTTTGTGCCTGAATTGCAGAGACGATAAAGAAACGACGTACTGACCATTTTCCAGTTTGTACATTAGAATTAGTTGCCGTCATTTTAGGCTTAAAGTGGGTGGGTGAAACTTGTCCTTGCAAAGTTGTAATTTGATCAGATTCCTTTTCGGTGTTGATGAGTCTTTAAGATGGTCATTCTAGCAGTCGGTAGGATTTACTGTTGGAAGCTCAGCCAACATAATCTCATATACAATGTATTAGATTAACAGATCGGTTTCCTTTGGGTCCCTGCACAGAGACATGTTGCCAGCAATCAATGGGCTGATTGTTCTGCTACAAAAGCTGTGTTTGTCTGTACGCAGATTTGGGGGTGCACGGAGATTAGAGAGCAGCATTGGATTTGCGGGTTGCCCTCCGATTTGGTGGTGAAGGCTGACTTGGGGGTGCAGACAGATTTGATGGTGTGCTCGGTTTGGACTGTGTGCATATTTGAGGTGCACGCGGATTAGAATGACGCACACAGATTTGAGGGTGGGCACGGATTTTCAGGTGTCGGCAGATGTGGACATTCTAAATGAATTCCCTAATGTGTTGGAAGTTAGCTGCAGCAATGGTGGTATCACTGATGTAGAATTTTCCTTCTGTAAATTTAAGAAATCTTTTCTTAATGCAGGTCAGGTTTCGGCAGGAAAGAATGATGTGTGTTGTTGTATGATCAGTCACATGCCCTGACAACGCTCTTGTGATAATATTACAATGTATGTTTTAATCGTATTTGGAAGTTAGGGCATCTTCCTTTCTGATGGAATCTGGCAATTCTAGTGCCGACTCTGAAACCTGGGAGCTCCCCGTCTGATTCTTCTGGTCAGAGGCTAAATCGTTCATAAATCATTGATGTAAACTCATGGAATTTATGGTGATAGAGCGTTTGAATTATATTCTGGAAGAGAGGTGATACAGCGTTTTATCAGAACATTCGATTCAGTTTTATGTTTGGAAGACTGTTAAATAAAGATGTAATAGCATTATTTTTTGATACTGTCTGAGACAGGTACTGTGGTGGGTAGATGATGTATGTAGATAATGCAGCTTTATAGATTAGCCGTAAGAAAATCTATTTTACTGTATTTTGGATGTTACTAGCAGTTAATCCGTTCGAAATCGTTCAGGATTTAAGACTTCAGTACATAATACACACCTTGTGTGTTTTTGAAATCGGATGAATAGACCTGCACTTGATTTGGATTCTATGCTCAGACTCTTGAAGCCGCGTCTGTGGCAAGATTTCTGGTATTGGGAAATGAACCTGGTCAGGCGTCAGACCTCCCGGTGGGAGAGGATTTTTGAGGTAGCGACTGCAACTTCATTCCTTCACCATGGCGTCTGGAGAGGGATAGGAGCAGACGATTTGGGAAAACATTTCACTGGGGTAAGGGGAAATACGATGCTATTGGGCAGGAACGTGGAAACATAAATTGGGAGCAGATGTTCTCAGGTAAATGCGCTGCAGAAATATGGCAAATGTTCAGGGAATATTTGTATGGCATTCTGCATAGGTATGGTCCATTGAGGCGAGGGAAGGGTGGCAAGGTAAAAGAACCATGCTGTACAAAGGATGTAGAAAATCTCGTTAAGAAGAAAAGAAAAGCTAACAAAAGTTTCAAGAAATAGGTACTGTTGAAGCTCTGGAAAATTACAAGAGCTAGCAGGACCCATGAGAAGGCCTTGGGGTGCAGGATTAAGGAAAACCACAAGGCTTTCTACAATAACGTGAAGAGCAGGAGGACGAGTCGTGTGAGAATAGGACCAATCAGTTGCAATCGTGGAAACATGTGCATGGAGCGGAAGGAGGTAGTGGAGGTATTTAATGAATACTTTACTTCAGTATTCACCAGTGAACAGGACCTCGGCAGCTGTGGGGATGACTTACAGTGGACTGAAATGCTTGAGTGTATAGTCATTAAGAAAGAGGATGTGCTGGAGCTTTTGAAAGATATTAAGTTAGATAGGTCGCCGGGACCGAATGAAATGCACCCTTGGCTACTGAGGGAAGGGAGGGAAGGGATTAATGGCGAAGTTATATAGAGAGAAGTAGTTGCACCCAAGGTCATGGCACCGGAAACTGAGTGACAGTCAGGAAGGAGAGTGCAGCGCACCCCCGTGGCCATCCTCCTGAACAACAGGTATAACATTCTACACACCGGTGGGATGGGGGATGACCTCACAAAGGAAAGTCACAGCTGTTGGGTCTCTGGCGCTTGGTATGGCTCTGAGGCTCAGATGGGAACGGGGTAGAGTAACAAGGTTCTGCAAAGGAAGTTCAGGAAGTGAGGTGCCAAGTAAAGAGACAGCTCATACAGGGCTGTGATCTCAGGACTGCCATCTGTGCCAATTGCCAGGAATAGGAAGGATAAACTGTTTAACACGTGGCGAAGGAGTTGGTGCAGGAGGGCGGGCATTACATTTTTCGATCATTTGAGCCCACAGGGATTGCAGTGTGCACAGAGTGTGAGTGTGTTAGTGGAGAGAGGACATCGTTGATGGAGGGTGAGTGAACATGCAGGTCTCTCTCTCTCACACACACAAATACATGCATTGGAGTGTGAGGGAGGGGAGTCAGGAGGGAAAAGGGGAATGAGGAGGATGGAGTTAGGGTTCCTTCACAAAGCCCCAGAGTCACAAAACTATTCCTCTGGAATTGGTCCCATTCCCTATCCCAGGCTGGGCAATGCATGGCACTGAGTTGCCTCGACAACGAGAAAATGAATTGTTCTATAGCATCTGGTTAACACACTTTGTTAATAAATTTACTTTGAGCTTGATCATTGAAATGTACTGTTTGTGAAACATGTGCTGATGAGAAATGGTCTCAGTGAAGCTCCGAGAGTGGAAAATGAACCGGTGTTCAGCCCCACTGCTCCGTGCCGGACAAGAACCCCTATCGGAGTTTGTCCCATCTCTCTGTGCTTGACACGTCTCACTCTAATGTTTCCTCTTTCTGTGCCTGTCCCAGTGTCTGTTATTTTCCTTCTCAATCCCATTCTCCTGCCTTCTCCCCATGACTTTCGACGCCTTTAGGAATCCAGTACTGGTCAGTCTCTGATTATGTAAACCCGATGACTTGGCCTCTGAGCGGTCCATGGCAATGAATTCCACAGCTCCCTCATGTCTCCAAATGCATGCTCTCCGGGGTTAGACATTGTGACCCGGAAGGTGAAAATGGCAGCTGTCTACTCTATCGAGATCTTTCGTCATCTGATCAAGTTCCCTCAGGTCACACTGAGCTTCCTCCACTCCAGAGAAAACAGCCCAAGTTCGTCCGAACTCTCCTTACACAGGAGCTCATGCCTCTAATCCACATAACATCCCGGTGGACCTCTTCGGCAATCTCTTCATTGCTGCCCCAAACACCAGTGGGGTAACGGGCTTTACGTAAGTAAATGATGCGTTGTTGGTTGATAAGGGGGCAGTGTGGGGTTCAGAGGAAACATCCGGTAGCCATGATCGAATGGTGGAGAAGAGTCGACGGACGGAATGGGTATTTCAGTTCCGAGACTTGTGGTGCAGACGTGAGATGGCGAAGCGGTGGAGAGTGAGGCGCATGTGCAGGTAAGAGGGGGTGTCCAGGTAGGAGATGGTGTTGAGCACCTTTTCACTACGTGTTGTCACCAACAACAATTTACTCAGAGTGGATGGATATTAAGAGCGATTATGTATACTTGCAGCAAGGGAAGAGTAGCACTGCCCAAGAGCTGGCAATAGCTTTGTCAAAAAGAAACAGTACTGTCACCCCTTTGAACATCAGTTCAAGGACAGGGTGCATTCTGTTTGTCTGCTGAATCAGAGTATTTGGCATCTTCCAGTAACACAGCTGCGGGTCTGCACTCAAGTGCTCAGGTACCATCAGCATCACGGACAGGGTGCTCTCCGTTGTCTGCTGAATCACAGCTCCGGGTCTGCACTCGAGTGCTCAGGTACCATGTTGCATGAACATTATTAGCAAAGCTCTCTGACACAACACAGGTTCCAGCTGGTTGCAGACAGGAATGCATTTTAGTGTGACAAGTGAAGTACACAGTTTCCACAGTGGTGGGGAAGCATTCCTATACTCCTAGCCCTCTGCAAAACCCTTCCAACCCCTACACCACTCCCCATTTTTGATAATACCTCCAACCCTTGAGGCCCTCACCATCTGTGAAAACCCTTCTGACCCTACACCCATCGCCATTTTGTAAACCGGCCTGACCCTTACACCACTCGCCATCTCTATAAAACCCTCCACCATCCACCCCGGCGCATTCAGGTGACAGCTGACCCGAGAAAGACGCCGACTGTGGCAGGTGGCGGGACTCACAAAACACATTCACGATTGCTGACATTTTTTATAACCCGACCGATTTGCACGGTTATCTTGACTAAACCGCTTCCTACCCTTCTATCTTTACCTTACCCCCCTCCCCCCTCTAATCTCCCCCCTGGAACATATCCCTGCAAGTGAGGGAAGTTCTACACGCTCCCACTTACTTCCTCCCTCAGCTCCATTCTGGATCAGAAACAGTCCTTTCAGGTGAGGCAACATTTCAAAAGGGGGAAAGAAAGTGAGGATTGGGCAGATGAATGTGTGTCTGAGGAGCTGGTGCAGGGGCATTGCATCAGGTCTCTGGGTCATTTCGCATCTCTTCAGGGGATGGGATGATCTGCACAACAGGAACCTGGCGGGTCCAGTCTGCTCGTGGCAGGTTGGTTAGAGTTCCTGTTTAAAATAACTTGTCAGGGGGACGGGAACCGGAGTGATTGTGCTGGGGATGAGGTAGTTAGTGGGCAACAGGTATAGTGTGCAGTGAGAGGACCAGGAAGCAGAGGCTGATGTCAAGGCAAAATTGCGTACTGAATAACAGTGATAAACTTTTAGCACAGTGTGATTTGTGTACATCACTGTACCGTGGCTGACAGAAGATTATAACCCGGAGCCTAACGTCCAGGGAGACACGTTGTTTCAGAAGGACAGAGAGGTGGGCAAAGGGGGTGGGTGGCTGTGCTGGTAAATATGAAGTCAAATTATTACAACGAAAGAAGCGGCATGGGATCAGAAGATGTGGAATCTCTGTGAGAAGAGCGAAAAATACAAAATATTGTCATAAGACCCTGTGGGAATTTATATACAGACCCCCAACAGTAGTAAGGATGTGGTCTACAAATTAAAACGGTAGACAAAATGTATGCCAGAAGTGCAATGTTAGCACAGTCATGGGGGAGACCAATTGGGAAAATCAGGTTTGTGCTGGTTACCAACAGGGGGAATTTGTAGAATGCCTACGTGATGTCTGTTTAGAGCAACTGGTGTTTGATACCACTGGGAATCAGCTATTCCGGATTGGGTGTTGAGCAATGAACCGCAATTGAGCCCTGATGAAATGCCAGAGTGGACTTGAATGGACTTCTGGTATAACAAACCGCTGTCCTGGTAACGGCTCCTCGGTAGAGATCGTAAAGAGCACCAAATTTCTTGGTGTTCACCTGACGGAGAATCTCACCTGGTCCCTCAACACCAGCTTCATGGCAAAGAAAGCCCAGCAGCGTCTCTACCTTTTGCGAAGGCTGAGGAAAGTCCACCTCCCACCCCCCATCCTCATCGCATTCTACAGGGGTTGTATTGAGAGCATCCTGAGCAGCTGCATCACTGCCTGGTTCGGAAATTGCACCATCTCGGATCGCAAGACCCTGCAGTGGATAGTGAGGTCAGCTGAGAAGATCATCGGGGTCTCTCTTCCTGCCATCACGGACATTTACACTACACGCTGCATCCGGAAAGGAAACAGCATTATGAAGGACCCCATGCACCCCTCATACAATCTCTTCTCCCTCCTGCCGGCTGGGAAAAGGTTCCGAAGCATTCGGGCTCTCACGAACAGACTATATTACAGTTTCTTCCCCCAAGCAATAAGACTCTTCAATACCGGAAGCCTGGACTGACACCCTGCCCTACTGTCCTGTTTATTATTTATTGTAATGCTGTTTTTGTTCACTTTATGCAATCCAGTGTAGGTCTGTAGTCTAGGAAAGCTTTCTCTGTTTTTTTTAATTACGTAGTTCAATCTAGTTTTTTTATACTGTGTCATGTAAACCATGGTCCTGAAAAACGTTGTCTCATTTATACAATGCACTGTACCAGCAGTTATGGTCGAAATGACAATAAAAGTTGACTTGACTTGACTTGTAATGCTGAGTGACCAGGGTTCAGTCCTGGGCGTGAGGAGCACCTGCAATATCTGAAGAATCTGACATTAACAGTCCCTCGTCAACTCGCAACTGGATTTCGTCACCATCCTGTTTAAACATTTAACAGATAGCTGACTTGAACTTCCTCCCTGGAGTGAAGTTGCTGGAGTTTCAGCAGGTGGGATGACTGAGTAAATCTCTTTGCTCACTCAGGACAGGAGTGTGGCCTCTACTTATTGTGAACTCGCTGGAGCCTCTCAAGGTGGGGAAGCTGAATGAAACTCTCCCCACACTCTGAACAGGTGCACAGCTGCTTCCGTTGCGTGAACTGTCTGACGTTTCAGTTGCTCAGGTAACTGAATGAATCCTTTCCCACACTAGGTGCAGGAGAACGCCTTCTCCCCAGTGTGAACGCACTGGTGTTTCTGCAAATCGGATGTCTGGATGAGTCCTTTTGCAAACAAGGAGCAGGTCACCAGCCTGTGTGAGTCTGCTCTCTGTTATTTTGTCTCACCTTTACAATCGGAGACTGAGTCGGGAAAAGATAAGGGTGCTGTGGGAGACTTCCTGCTTGGTTTCTTTGCTCAATAAGGCGACTCCATCTGAACTTAATGACGACAGACTAATTGCCCTCACATCTCTTATGATGAAGGTGATGGACAGGCTGGTCCTGACTTACCCTGGACGCTCTCGAGTTTGCCTACCAACCTCATCAGGGTGTGGATACATAATCTACCTGTTGCAGCGAGCTTACTAACATTGGTATTGTGAGAATCGTTTTTTTAAAATATTTCGCTAGTGCCTTCAATACAATCCAGTCACGTCTTCGGTGCAACAACCTGCAAAGGATGGGCGTAGACAAACTCACTCACTCCTGGGTTACTGCCTTCCTGACAGATAGACCCCAGTTTGCACACCCGGTGGTTCTCTGCCGGAAGTGGTGATGAGTGGTACTGGAGACCCACAAAGAACTGTCCTGTCCACGTTTCTGTTCACACTATTATCTCACCTCCCCCCACAGTCTTACTCCCTCAGTTCTTTCCCGTCCTGAAGAAGGGTCTTGGTCTGAAACGCCGACTGTTCTCTCCCCTCCATAGTTGCAGCCGGCCCCTCTGATTTTCCTCCAGCATTTCCCGTCTGTTGCTTTGGATTTTCGCATCTGCAAATTTTCTCCTGATTGCTCACATGTGCTTGCGCGAAGATACGAGGCCGTCGCGGATATCGCGCATGCGCTCAGTAGACGAGAGGTTCACAAGGATTGGCCGCAGTTAGGAGGGTCTCCGGTCGGGAAGTAATCTCCGGCGTCTGAAACGCGATTGAAGGGCTATTAATGTGCGCTCCTGCCACACAGGTCCTGCACCCCAGGACAGCCCGGGTCAGTTCCCTCTTTCTCAGCTCCACGATCCGTACCCGGGCCCCGGGGAGCTTTCAGCTCATGAGCGCGCCATTTCTGCGGCGCTTGCGCATCGGATGCTGGATCATTCGGTGGCTGATAGACCGGTTTCTCCTTCGTGGGGCCTTCTGGGTAAAGAGGCAGCCATGGGTGACGCTGCCAGCGTTGTGCCGGTACATTCGGACAACTTTGAGCGAATGTATCTCCCAAACACTGCCGAGATCCAGCTATATAAATGCAAGGATTAGTAACTCGGAACAAAAATATATTTCCTAGTTAATCTTGGATGAAAAGTCTACCTTCCAATCAGTAAAAATATCATTTAGTGCTGTATGGCAAAACAAAATCCTTCTGTCAGATTTAGTTCTGTCTGGGTAAAGAAGGATATAAAACAGCTTTTTAAAAAAAAACTCTATTATTTTTACGGAATAAAAAGTAAAAAACACAATCTATATGTCATAAGTTGAAAATATAACAAAGTTGAAGAGAAAAAAAATGAACAACAAAAGAGAAAAAATATATTTAAAAAAAGACGTAACCATCCCACCGTGAGAAAAAAAAACAGTCAATTCAGTTCATTACTTACATCATCTTGAACATTGTTCTCCAGGAACTTGTAGAAAATGTTCCATATTTCTCGAAATTTGTCGTTTGTTTTTTGTAATGTAGCTTATCTTTTCTAGAGCAAGATATGAAATCATTCCTTTCAACCACTGTCAGAATCCACTGGTTGATGGTTTCTTCCATGAATAGGCTATGCAGCGTTTAGCCTCCAAAAAACAAATGTTAAGCGGAGACCTCACATTTTTGGATGTTACGAAGTCCTTTGGATATTCAGAATGCATAATGTTTCACCTTTTTCCCAATAATCTGACTGATCAAATCCAGCACCTTCTTTCAGAAACAGATTATCCGGGGGCACTCCCACATACAATGAAACAAAGACCCTTTTGATCGTTACATTTAATGCATGTGTCTGGAATATTGGGGTTAAAATGATGCAATCTGACTGGAGTAATGTACTGTCTGGTTATCCATTTATATTGTAATAATTTAGCATGAGTGTTGACTGATTGGATTTGAGCTAAGGAACAAGCTTCTGACCATTCTTTCAGAGATAGGTTCTCATTCAAATCAATTCTCCATGCTTGAAGTTTGTTGTTCGATGACTCTTTGCATTTGCTTGCAAATAAATTGTATAGTACAGAAACATGTCCTCTAGCTTCAGATAAGTTCAGAGTAATGTCTTCTAGGGTAGATAAAGGAGGGAGTTTCAAACTGTTGCCTTATCTGGACATAATAAAACTTCACAACTGAAGGTATTTAAAAAAGTGTTTTGTTGGAATTCCGTCTGTGGCCTTGAGTTCTTCAAATGACATAAATGTATCGCCCTTATAAAGATCAGACACATTTACTATGCCTCGGGTCGACTAAGTTTTAAAACCAGCGTCTGCTCTGCCGGGCCTAAAGCCATCATTATCAAAGATGGGGGTAAATTGGGATAACTGTGATGTCTCTCCAAATATGCAACAGCATCATGCCAGATCATCATTGTATATTTTAAAAAAGGATTTTAGTTTGTTTAATCAGTTTTTTCTTATCTGCTGAATACAAATAAAGATCTAGAGGGATATTGATCGACTGGGATTCCATTGAGACCCAAGTAGGGGGGTGATCCTTAACAAAGTAGCACATTCCTGCTCTAATTTGTGCTGCCCAAATATACCATATAAGATTTGGTAGCTATAGGCCGCCTGTATCATACGGCAAATATAATAGGGACAGCCTGAGTCTTGGACGTCTATTGTTCCAGATAAAGTTAGAAAAAAACGTTCTTTAATAAATAAAAGAAAGATGATGGAGGAGAAAGTGGGATAGATTGAAAAAGGCACAGGAACTTCGGTAAAATTGACATTTTTAGAATGTTTATGCATCCATTCAGACCATTTTGACCAATCCAATCAGACCATGCAATTTTGACCATCTATTTATAATTTGAATGACTGAGTCTGTGAGAGGATTATAATTAGTTGAGATAATTTAATCAATAGTAGGAGTGATTTTAACACCCAAATAAGTAAAACCCTGTACTGACACCATGAATGGAGATTGAAATGAGGGATTGAGTCGCTCATCTTTATCCATGAATAATATTACAGATTTATTGTTGTTTATTTTGTAGCCTGCAAAAGTACCAAAAGTACTTATCAGGTCAGTGACGGCAGGTAATGTTTGTTTCAAGTTAGAACAAAACAAAATTACGTCATCCGCGTACTGGGCTATGCGATGTTCTATATCTCCTATAGTTATTCCTCCTATTGTAGCCTCTTTTCGAATTGCCATAGCAAGCGGCTCAATGGCCAGGATAAACAGGAGGGGAGATAGGGGACAGCCCTGTCTTGTTCCCCTTTGGAGTTTGAAAGGTGCCGAAAAAAGCCCATTGGTAAAAATTTCAGCCTGTGGGTTAGAATAAAGAAGCTGTATCCATCGTAAAAATTTCCCCCCAATACCGAATCTCTCTAAAACTTTAAACAAATATTGCCATTCCACTCTGTCAAAAGCTTTCTCGCCATCCAGTGACAGAATAGCGCTATCAGAGTTTTCAGACTTCTCGTAGAGTATATTAAGCGCTCTTCGGATGTTGTGGAAGCCCTGTCTTCCCTTAACAAAACCATTTTGGTCAAGGTGGACCATCTTTGGCAAGAGTGGCTCCAGCCTCCTAGCTAATACCTTACAAAGAATTTTGAGATCATTATTCAGAAGTGAAATTGGTCTATAAGATCCACATAGGGACGGTGATTTTCCAGGTTTTAGTAGTAGTGTAATTACTGCCATATTAAGAGAGGGGGGAAGGGATCCAGTATCAAATGACTCCTGATACATATCAAGCAGAGGTGGTATTAATTTAGTTTTGAAGATTTTATATATTTCAATCGGAATGCCATCAGACCCAGGACTTTTCCCTCCCTTCATATTAGTTATGACTTCAGACAATTCTTTATCCTCTAAGTTCTACTCCAGCAAGGTCAAGGACGTTTCATCCAGGGGTGTAAATTCTAGCAAATCCGGAAATTCCTTTTGTATTTGTGGAGTTGAATCCGAATATTCTGATGTATACAAATTTTGGTAAAATCTCAAAAAGATGTTATTTATTTCTTTTGGGTCAGCAGTTGTCACCCCCTCATCTGATTGTAGGGAGTTTATTGTCCTTTCTGTTTGATACGCCAGGCCAAGAGTTTACTAGCCTTTTCACCCTGCTCATAATAGGATTGCTTCAATCTCAGCAAACTTTTTGTTGCCTTATCAATGGACAATACATGATATCTAGCTCTCAGTGTGTTAAGTTCTGCAAATAGCTGCTGAGAGGGATTTTGAAAAAAAAATCAGATTCAGTCTCTTTTATTCTTTTCTCGAGTTGTTCTATTTCAAATCTAAAATATTTCTCCTCAAAGCTGGTGAAGCTAATCATCTGACCTCTAAGAAAAGCTTTAAAGGCTTCCCATCTTATAGCCGCAGATGTCTGGTCCGTATTAATTCCAAAATAGTAGTCTATCTGTTCCCCAATAAACTTTATAAATTCTGGATCCCTAAGTCATATATTTTGAAGCCGCCACCTTGGGGAGTAATGTAAAGTGTTAGGCTGGTTCCAAGTAAATGAAACTGGAGCATGATCGGAAATTAATATGCTGTCATACCAGCAGCTTGAATTTGTAGATATCAAGGCAGCTGAAACTAAGTAATAATCAATTCTGGAAAAGGTCTGGCAAGTGCTAGAATAGCAAGAAAAAGCTAGTTTATCTGGGTACTTCCTTCTCCACACATCAACGAAATTAAAGTCTTTAACACATTGCAATAAATCTTTTCTTGTTTGATTGTGAGAGGTATCTTTCCCCTTAGATCTGTCTAGTTCAGGTTGAAGTGCACAATTAAAATCACCACCTATAATAAGGTAGCCCGGCACAACAGCTAATAATAAAAACAGATGTCTGAAAAAAGCTGGATTGTCATCATTTGTCCCATACACATTGACCAACTTAAGCCTGGTTGAGAAAATTTCACATTGAATAATAAGGTATCTGCCAGATTGATCTTCAATAACATTAACAAGGTGAAAAGGCACCAACTTATGTATAAGGGTAATTACCCCCCTTGAGTGTGAGTTAAAAGATGCTGAAAAAACCTGTCCCGGCCATCTCTTCCTTACTCCACCTATATCTTCAGGTGTTAAATCGGACTCCTGCAGAAAAACTATTTTGGCTTTTAACTGTCTTATCCTACTCATTACTTGCTTTGACTTGACAACTTTATTTAATCCTCTTACATTCCAAGAGGTAAACTGAAGTCCTCAGGACGTAGACTATTAGTTATAATGTTGAGCTGAATTGATTTAGAATGACTGCTAACTGGGATAACAACGTGACAAAAAAGAAAATAATAGATTAAAAACCGTGAAAAGTAAATTTTAAAAAATGTGAACATAACTGGGTGTATTTCCCAAACTGAAGTACACCCACCCACCCCATAATGAAAGCTTCCTGACGGCCCCGAGAGAGGGCCTAATTATGGAACTCAACTGGTCCTCCCATGTTATCATGTTGAAAAACGGCATAGCCAACAACCAGGTCAGAGCCCCCACGTTATCAGTAGTGGAAAATCATACAACTATATTAGACCAAGAGACTTTATCAGATTTAACCTAATCGTAGTTACATTGCCACTGCAGAAGGTGAGAACCGATGCAAATTCATTAGCCTAAATAATATATTGATAAACACACCGCTAACATTCGTTAGCTTTCATTTATGTCCCTTAGGCACTATGAATATGCCTATTTAAGCAAAAAGTTAAAGAGAAACCTGCTGTATTGTCTTATCTGTCCGCAGCCTCCAAATTATAGTTCAACTCCTGCACAAATGTCTCCGCTGCCGGTGCATTGTCAAAGGTGTAGCGTTTTCGTTTATGAGTTACCAGCAGTGGAGCAGGATAAATCAAACCATATCGTAAGTCCGAGATCGAGAACGAGGCCAACTCTTTCTTCACCGAATCGAATACACGCCTTCGCTTAAGTAATTCGGCAGAGACGTCGGGGAAAAAACCTGATTCTTTGATTATCGAAAAGTACAGATTATTTCAGTCTGGCCACTTTCATAACCCTAATTTTATTGGCGTAGTTTAAAAACTTCATTATCACTACCCTGGGTCGCTTGACCGACTTTGCTTTAGTTTCGTTTGCCCTGCCTATTCTGTGTGCTCTCTCAATTAGCAAGGCCCAGGGAGGTTTTCAGCACCCAGGACCTCGGGAATCCATTTTTCCAAAAAATAGACCATATGCCACCCTTCCACCCTCTCTGGAAGTCCCACCAAGAGAAGGTTCGAACGGCGGCTACGGTTTTCCAAATCGTCCAGTTTGAGCACTAACGCCTCCTAAGCTGCTTTCAAAGTAGTATTGAGTACGTAAAGAGGCGATATCGTCCTGATTGGTGTCAATTCTCTCTCCGGGTTCTGAAATGGAAGCTTTCAAATCCGCTTGTATTCCTTGTATTGCGCTCGGTAGCCCTTCAAATCTCGACACAAAGTCATTACTTGAATGGCGTTTAGGATTTGGCTTTGACCTGTTAAAGCCTCCTCCTCGCCGGTATTGTCGGTGGTCTGCACCGCATAGCTACAACAGGGGCCCAATTTCGGAGACTTCTGCGAATGCTTTATTGCCTTCGGTGGCATTTTGGCTTTCCTTCGATTTCCAATCAGATATTTCAAAGTTGTTTAGTTGCGTCATTTCAAAACTTTTCGTAGGGGCTCCGACACATGTCTGCTCAGCACGGCGCCATAACCAGAAGCTAAGTTTCACCACATTCACTGATTCTAAATCGATCCCGGTCCCACGCTGGGTCGAATCCTGCGACCTCTTCTGTCCAGCGTCTTCCCTCTCCATCTCCCCCCGAACAAAGCCCCAGTCCCTCACTGGAAGGGAAAACCTCCCGAAAGTTCTACCATCCCAACTGAACAGCAGACATTCCTCGTCATCCGTTAAATTCAACAATAACCCAGACAGGCAGAAAGCAGAACAGACTGCTCTTACCGAACTGCTAAATGAAATACCTACAGCACTACAGTAAGGATATAAACCAGGCCATTCCCCTGGTTTCCTTAGGTCTGTTCTTTATTATGGCTGTGCGGCTTATGGATTAGCTTCATTCTCAACTGAAAAATACTTGGATGTGATACAAGCACAGGCTTTAAGATTGCATGGTGGTGCAGTAAGGTCGTCTCCTGTTTCGGATTAACTGTCTGAAATCCCCTTAGAATTGCGGATTTTTTTCAGTCATGCGAACATACTGGATTACTCTGAGGGGGCAGAGAAATGATCCTGTTAAAGTTTTGTTAGATGACTGTTGGGAACATCATACAATAAGTGTTAGTAGGTTTAGGTGGCTGGGATCTATCAGGCTGGGAAGATGGGATTGTTGGATAATCCAATATGGCGCACTGTCACGTTCTCTAAAACCCCACTTTGTTCTGCCTGTGAGCAGTTGATTTTAGGTCTCACAATTTAATAAAGTCCAAGGACTCTGTTGTGCCTGAGAATATGTTGGTTCATCAATATATTAAATAAAATTACTTTGATATGTTAACCTTTGTTGCAGAGGAATCAAAAGGCAATTTATCTGGGAATGATGGTGTGGCCGTTTTTTGTGTCCAGATTAAAGGTAACGATAAAGAAACAACTTACCAACCATTTATCAGTATTAGCAGCAGAATGTGTGGCCATCATTTTCGGCTTAGACTGAGTGGAGGAAATTTGCCCATGCAAAGTTGTAATTTGTTCAGAGGCATTTTTCGGTTCTGATGAATTTTAAAACGGGTCGGTCAGTTTGGAACTAGCTGGACAGTAGCAGTCGGTCAGAGTTACTGTTGGAAATTCATCAAACATCATTTCATACGCAAAGTATTGGTTTGTACGTTTTCTTCTGATGGGTTCCTGCACATAGACGTACTGAGGGGAATGAGCGGGTTCACTGTTTAGTTAAAAAAGCTGTTAAATTTCAACTGCGGATAAAGACCTACCACTTTGCAAATCCGAACCTGTTTCAGTGTTTGCAGGGTTAAGAATTAGGGGCTTATGTTAAATCTGGTGAGATACCGGGCACAAGGGGACACAGCTTTAGAATGCCTAACAGTTTTGGGTTCATGGGAGAAGTGGATAAAAACAAGATGGAAGGAATTATATGGATACGACCTGAATTGGCCACTATAATGAATTTTTCCTAATGTCGTGTTGGAAAACTTCATAGTCCAGTTCAGTTAGTGGCGGGAACGGGCATTAAGTTAGAGTGTCAATCGCCATGTATCCAAAGCCCGCCCTATTTATTCACGTTAGACAATCATTCAAAGGGAAGGCGGTAGCTGGTGTGTTTGACATTGGGTTTGCCAACCAACATCAGACCAGAACTGTAGCTGTCTGGTGGGAAAGTCCGTTTGTGCGGTTGGTGGGCAGGAATGGGCATAGATGGACATATTTACAGACCAATGGGTGGCTGGCATTCCAGAGACGTTCGTTGACAGACATCTGGCGAGTCCAGGGCGGTGCTTTGTCCCTCCCCACAAACACACTATCCTAATGTCCCAGACCTGTCTGTCGATGGGGCAGACAACCCCGGAATAATAACTGAGAGATCAGGCGGTGAATGTGAGGAGCTGGCGTCCCGATTGGAGACACTGCGACCGCCTGCGGCTTGTGATCAGGACGCGACTTTATTAACGAACTGAAACACCGAGGTGATCGGATATTTCACCACCCGAATGATCTGCTCCCTGAATTTCGACTGAGTCACCGCGTAAATAAACGTGTTCGTGCAGCAGCTGAAATTACTCAGCAAAACCCCGACGTAGTGGAAGATCAATACAGATTCATTGAATTCGAATCCTTTCCCTGAGACCTGATAATAAATGAAATTTACAACCATTGTCATCCACAGGAGGATGAAGCTGCCAGAGAGGGTGAAGAGTAAAACCACAGACCTCCTCCTGCTCTCCATCTCCGGGTCACTGCGGTTCTCCCCCTTGCTCTGCCCCTTCAGCCCCTTACGGACCCGACTGGCAACTAAAATGTGCCTGACTGTCAGAGCGTTGAGCAGCAGAATCACAGCGAAAGGGAGGAACGGAGTTAAAACCGTATCGATCCAGTCATATGCTAACCACCCGGGATCAGTGAAGACATTGTCCCTGAGATCACAGAACCACGGTACATTGTCGATGATCACTCTGGGTTCCCACATGAAGTACCTAGGAATGTTTTTCAGACAGGACAGTACGCCGGTTGTTGTTAGAACGACAGCCGCAGTTTTCCCGGTGCAATATTTTGTTTTCAACTTCTGGCAGCAAATGGCGACAAACCGATCAAAGGTGAAAGTGACGGTGAACCAGACAGAACAGTGTGTGGCTGTGAAGCTCAGTACATCGGTAACGCTGTACACAGGGGTGATGCGCAGAAAACTCCACGGGAAGTAATACCCTTTGATTTGAATGAAAATTACCTCGGTGACAACGGCCAGTAGATCGGCCGCTGCCATGGCCACCAGGTAGCGAGTGGTGCAGGTAGAGAGGCCGCACTTTCCCCGGGACAGGATCACGATCGCCAGTAAATTCACTGGAGAAATACAGACGGGGAGAGAGAGAAAGAGGGAGGGAGGGAGGGAGGGAGGAAGGGAGGGAGGGAGAGGGAGAGGGAGAGAGAGAGGGAGAGAGGGGGAGAGAGAGAGAGAGAAAAAAAAAACGCAAGACACTAGGCATTACTGATATCATTCCTCAATGGATCAGGTTTGAGCTAAAGGTCTGCAGCGCTACATTCTATGAACGGGTGCTAATCAAATGGGTCACACTTTCTCTGACCTGCCTTGTTCAGTGTGGAGATAAGACAATGTGTGGGCAATCGCCTGCGATAAAACCGATCTGCATGAACAACAAAGATCCGTGCTGATCCCGATTCCAGTCACTAACGTGGCCGGTTTCACTGATTTAACTGTGACTGATCAGGACTCTGGAAACTCAGCATCTAATGGGGCCGGGAAGGGATAAAGGGGGGAGCAACACACACGAAATACTGGAGGGACTCAGCGGGTCAGGCAACATCCGTGGAATTGAACAAACTTCGGTTTTGGGCCGAGACTTTTCTACAGGAGGAAGTGGTGCCCCAATTTACGACGCGTCTCAGAGGCAAAGCAGGAACGATTTAGTAACCTGAGGCTGATCGGCTCCGTTAATGGATTAATTCTACAGCACAGCTCAATTCGATAACTCTCGTCAGCAGATCCGTGGACACTGGTTCAGGTGATCAGACCCAATTATTGACCGACAGACAATGAGATCCGATTGTGACAAACTCCACCGGGAGACGTGAAACACAGGACCAGGGTTTCACTCTGATCAATAACTCAGAAACGTTGAATATACGATGTAAACCCTTCCCAGTCACAGTTTGCGGGGGAGCTGCCTGTCCCCACACTGGGACAACTCCGGACAAGGTGTCATTGAAGGCAAGAACAACGTTCGAGTCGATCCCGCGAGTTTGATGAGAGACAGGAGTTTAGCTTCGCTTGCATTAAATATGAAAAATCAGAGTTTTGAACTGACAGGATCAATATCTCTGACGGATATTTGTGCAATGATCATCAAGTTAGAAGCTTGTCAAATGATCATAAACAGATTCACGTGGTTCACACACAGAAATACGAAACATGAATTGCTCTGCTCACTCACCAGGAACTCCAATGACGGCAATGAACACGTAGAATATTTTCTCCACACCTCTGTACCTATCGAACAATGCAGGCATTTTCTTTGTCCAGTGAACTGTACCCCCTGTACTAAGGCGATCTCTCAGAATGAAATGTTGAGGCAGCACATGCCTGGGGGTTTTAAAACCATTTAGCGACTCCACAGGGACACAAATCAACAGATTTTAAAATAACTTAAAATTACTTACAAACCAATTATGTCAGGCGGGTGCAATCCCCGTGGTGACAGATTATGATTAAATAATTAACTAGTGCAATGTTTGGACTGTTTGTGTGAATTAGTTTGTCCCAACAAAGGTGACTGAACCTTCAGTAGTTTCTTATCAATTCAATGTGCTCCCACTGTAAATATGTACTTCAATGGAGCCAATTGAGAGACACAGAATATTGAAGTAAATTGTGTCATTGTAGCTTGTAAAATTGTATTGAATCACCTACTCTTACCATTCTCCTCGAGAGTATAAACACTTGAAATAGTTTCTGCTTGGGGGACTCTAACGAGGGGGTCGCCAAGAAAAGATCTGCTTGTGATGGTGAATAAACATTTTCATATCCACAAAACCCTCCAACATCTTCACTGACTTAGTGACAGTCAGAACATTTCGGTGCTCGTCCAGGGCCCACCCTTAACCCTAATACGTGGCCATAAAGTCTAGTAGGGGGTTAAGTATGTTTCAATCATATCACCACGTATGTGTTAAAGAACACGACGGAGCACTGGAGAGGCGGATAAGAAAGTGCAGTTCTGTGTAGCGTGTTTCTGTGTCTCTGTGTGGATCTACCTGCCTGACCCTGCCTGACGTATCCATCGTGGTCAATTTATCCCCTCGGTTCAGACCGTCCCATCTGTCTCCGTAAACTGCAGATGCTCTTGAACTATCATTACAAACACATCACAAAATGACTGCCTGAACCATAACCATCAAGAACAGAGGTCAAAATTCAAATTACATCCATTATTAATCTATGTACAAATGAAACAATTGAGATTCGTCAGAGCTCCGAATCAGCAGACACACCTGTACATTGGATCAGAGCAAAATCATTTCAAATAGTTCACAAAATGACTGCCTCTGCCTTAGAAAATATCAAGAACAAACTTCAACGTTCAACATGCATTTGTTGTTAAATTATCTCAAAATAAAACAAGTCTGATTGTCGTCACACCTCCAAATCCTCGGAACCATGAAATGCATACCCCAATGTATGCTTCAAAACCAGCGAACCCCCAAAATCCGTATGCACCCTGAAATCCACTGATATTCCCAAATCTCTGCACACACTGAAATTCACACCGACACAAAAATATGCGTGCAACCCAATTCCGTGGTGCATCTAAGCTCATGTGTGCCCTCAATCCGCATGTATCCCTAATATTATCTGGCAAACACCCGTTCCTGTCCACATTTCCAAATCCCTGTGCACCCTCCATATTCTACAAAGCACTTCTAATTGACCGCATATTCACAAATCCGTCATCACTCCCGAATCCGTTGCGCACCCTAACCCGCTGATTCTCCCACATGCATATTAGGTTATCCCAGCGAAGGAATCATTTCAAGTAGTTCACAAAATGGCTGCTTCCATTTCTAAAAACAAGCACAAAGGTCAAAGTTCATGTTGCGTTTCTCTATAAACGAAACAGCCTTGAGATTCGACACATCTCTAAATCCAACAGCTCCTCAAAGTCAGTGTTCACCCCGAATCCGCCATCACACCCAACTCTACATGAACCTGCAAATCAGTGTACACCCATAAATCTCTGCTCACCGGCAAACCCTCATTCAACCCTCAAATCAGTGTGCACCCCCAAAACAAGTGACACCCCAAAATCCCTGTGTACTCACACATTCGCTGACAAACTCCGAAATATTCTCATATCCCCAAATCCTAGCTCATCCCAAATCCGTGGTACACCTACACATGAGTCTTGCCCAGAGCAGGAAGCATTTCAAACACTTCTCAAAATAGCTGCCTCCACCTTAAAAATAGCAAGAACAAAGTTCAAAACCACATCCACATGTGTATTCACCCGCATATTCGTTGACGTCCCCTTAAATCAGCGCAAATCCCAAATCTGTATCCACCGAATCAGTGTGCACCCCAATTCCATGTGCATCCTAAACCCGCCAACACCCCGACATACGCATCAGATTATACCAGAGCCAGCATAATTTCAAACAGGTCCGCCTTAATAATTTAGCAAGAAAAAAATTCAGCGTTCAAGCTGCACTTATTGTCAAAATCATCTATAAATGAAACAACTTTTTATTCACCACACCGCCACATCTTGAGTACCGTGAAATACGCGCGCACCCCAAATCTATGAACACCTCCAAGTCTACCAAATCCCAAAATCCGTGTGGAACCCCAAATCCTCTGACATTTCCAAATCTTCGCACGTCTGCAAACCCATCTTCATGTCAGTAGATGCCCCTAAATCCACTGACACCCCCCTATTCGCTGACAACCCCCTATTTCTGCACACATCCACAAATAACTCTGCACCCCCATAATCGCTAAAACACCCCTAAGTCAGCGCAATCTTCTAATCAGTCTGCACCCCCAATTCCGTGCTCACCCCAACCTGCCAACACTCTAAAATCTAACGACATAAACAACTCTGTTCACACTCCATCCCAACGACACCCCCACATGCACATTAGATTATCCCAGAACAAGACTCACTTCAAACAATTCACAGAATAGAAGCTTAAATTAAATAGAAAAATCACAGTTCAAAGTGCATTCGTTATTAAATTATTGATAAATGAAACAACCTTGAGAATCATCACACCCCCATATCGACGGACTCCCCAAAACATTGTACACCCCCAAATCCGCCGACACACCCAGATCCGTGTGCAAACCCAAATCCATGTGCACCCTGAAACGCGCAGGCGACATGTCACCCCCAAATTCATCAACGCTCCGAAATCCGTGCGGACCCCAAATGCACCGACACATCCTGAAATATGCGCACATCCGCGAATCAGTGTGCCCCATTTCCATGTGCACCCCTAAACCCGACGATATCCCCACAGGCACATTAGATTTTCCAGGAGCAAGATTAATTTCAAACAATTTGCAAAATAGCTGCCTGCATCTTGAGAGAGTTCAAAGTTTCAAATGCATTCCTTATTAAAATATCTATATGCGTCTGCACCTCTGTGTGTTTGTATGTGTCCACATGTGTGTCTGTCCATCTCTTTGTGTGTGTGAGTGTTTGTGTCGGAGGCCAGCGAGCAGACAGCTCTTAGTCTTTGTCGTGATGGTGTAACTACTGAGAACAGATGGCGAGTGTGGAGGAAACCCTTCAGGACACCAGAGTGATGTGTGGACACTGGCTCAGGGAACTGGATAACATTCTATTGCTTGTCAGTGATACAGACATATCATGGGCTTAATTCTGAAGAGGGGAGAGCTCGGACAGTCTTTACGCAATGCATTGGGGAGGCTGAAAAGGGAAGGAGAGACTGAACCTATGAGGAGCGCTTGATGGCTCCAGGCCGGAACTCGATGAGTTTAGAAAAGTGAGGGAGAAATCGGATTGAAACCCGCCGAATATTGAATGCAGACCGAACAGAGTGGAGACCTGGGGGCGGAGAGGGGGAGAGAGGGAGAGGGAGAGGGAGGGAGAGGGAGAGGGAGAGGGAAAGGGAGAGGGAGAGGAGAGGGAGAGGGAGAGGGAGAGGGAGAGGGAGAGAGAGAGAGAGAGAGAGAGAGAGAGAGAGAGAGAGAGAGAGAGAGAGAGAGAGAGAGAGAGAGAGAGAGAGAGAGAGAGAGAGAGAGAGAGAAGAGAGAGAGATGGGGGAGAGTGGGAGAGAGAGAGAAAGAGAACCTACCTGTACCTATGTGGACGTCTGTGTCTCTTTGCACTTTGAAAACTTTAATATCCCGGGCCCCAATCGCCTCACTTTGACCTGGATGTCTAGCACCTATTAACTTCTATCCCTAGCAGGAAAGCCTTAAAACACATCGCTTGCTTCCCGACAACAGACACAACCAGTTCCCCTTCATGGACACTTTATTTGGAGTCAGAGGGCACTATAACAAACAAACAAACCCTTTTTTCCCATTTGGTCCGTACCGAATTGTTATTCTGCCAAGTCCCATAACCGCAGCTGGAACATGGCCCTCAATATCCCTCCCTTCCGTGTACCGATCCAAACTTCTCTGCAGTGAAATCCATAACTTCCACTAACAGCTCTTCCCACACCCTCACCACCCTCTGAGTGAAGGAAATCCCACTCAGGTTCCTCATAAATATTTCACCTTTCACCCTTAAACTGCGACCTCCAGTTCCCATCTGACCCAACCTCAGAGGAAAAATCCTGCCTGCATTTACCCTGTCAACAACACTCATAATTTTGTATAAATCTGCAAAATCCCCTTTCATTTTCCAACACTAAAGGCAATAAAGTCCTCAGCTTTTCCTAAAGCTCGAGTCCTCAAGTCCCAGCAAACGTATTGTAAATTTCTCTGCACTCTTTCAATTTTGTTGATAATTTTCCTTCAGGCCAGTAACAAAAACTACACACAATACTCCAGATTAGGCCTGACCAACGTCTTATACAACTTCAACGTAACATCCCATCTCCTGTACTCAATACTTTGATTTCTGAAGTCCAATATGCCAAAAGCTCTCATTTCGATGCTATCTACCTGTGATGCCACTTTCAAGTAATTATGAATCTGTGTTCCCAGATCCCTCTGGTCCACCGACTCCTCAGGACCCGACTGCTCACCGTGTCTTCATGCACCCCAAATTAGTGCACACACCGAATGCAGTCCTCTGAATATGAAGCAATGTTTGATGAGTTTCCAGCAGTAAATCTGAGCTGCTGTGAGAATGACAGACTCTTCAAAAGACTATTCAAACCAAAAGGGAATCTGAACAAATTACACCTTCCATGGACAAATTTCCTCCACCCACTGTAAGCACGAAATGATGGCAAGTGATTCTGATGTTTAATCCTGATAAATGGTTGCTAAGTCGTTTCTTTATTGTTACCAATAATTCACACATTACACAGCAACAACAACATTCCGAGTTAAATTATATTTTGATTCTTCTGGGAAAACGGTTAAACTATCTCAATAAATTTTCTTAATATATACTGAACCAACAAATTCTCAGGCAGAACAGAGTCATTAGACTTCATTAAATCGTGTGTCCTATAATCAAATAAAGGCATTGGAAGAAACAAAGTGGGGTTACCGAGAATGTGACTGTGGGACAATTTGCATAACCCAACTGTTACCTACCCGTGGGTATCTTGTACTCGTCACGTGACAGTGGTGTTGCAGATATACTGGACTTAAGGTAGTGGTCTTGTGATGGTGGAGTGACGTCATTTCCTGCCAGTAGAGGTCGCGTTACAGTTTTTCAACAGGGTATAAAAGTAGGGGCAGTTCGTTGATGGATTTTCCATTTCTGACTCCATGCTACTGCGTGGTCCAATATTATTACGCAGTTCTGTTGAAAGGTGGAGTTTTATTTAGTGCCTAAAGTTTAAAAAGTCATTGCCGGCAGTTTCGTTATAATACTGCCAGTTAAAAATCAGTGGAGAGTGAAGATCGGAGTTCGGGAGCAAAAAGATGGAGGAAAGTCGATTGAGACGGTGAAACAGGTTCGACCTTAACACCAACAAACACATATTTCAAGCATGATAAGAACCCAGGCACCCCAAACTAAAAACACTCTTGTTGTGAGTTTCCCAACAGTCCTCCAACACACCTTTAACAGCATGATCATTTCTTCCCCCTTAAATTAATCCAGTATGTTAACATTAAATTCAAACTCCACAATTTCAAGCAGTAAAGCCGAAACAGGGAACGACCTGACTGCACCACGACACAATCTCAAAGCCTGTGCTTGTATCACACCCAAACATTATAAAGTTGAAGATGAAGCTGATCGATAAACCACAACCATAATCAAGAACAGATCCAATTAAACAAACAAAATTGGTCAACAAATATTTTCATGTAACACCCCAGAATACCCACAGAGATAGCTGAAAATATTTAATGTTTCTTTATATTTATCAATTATTTTCTGATCCGGTGCTTCCATGTCAGCTTATTATCCGTCCACATGCCTGGAAATCTCACCACTGACACCTTTTCAGGAGTTTGACCATATCAGTTCCTATCATTTCCAATCAATTGCAGGTCCATTACTCCTGCTTGTAAAACTCATAAGTTGTCCCATCTATTTGCCGACTGTTTGACCTTACTAATTGCTAATGCATCCTATACACAGTCAAATTGAAATTTCTACCTCGAACCCATAAACTTCCATCATTTGCATATAGTGATTTACAAACTCCAAAACCTATCTCAGAGAAAAATATTATTAATTATAATATGAAATAATAAATACTGCCTTGTGGGATCCCAATCTCTATCTCATAACAACCGGAATATAACTTGCCCACCCATACCTGACACAAGACGTCCAACTAAAACCCTCAGAAAAAGTTAGATAATCGCCCCTCCATCCTCACTTCCACAAATTCATTAAAATTCTTTCCTTCCATAAATACCATCTGCCTTTTGAATAGTAAAAATACTGCTGTTACAACATCTGTATTTAACTGGCTTTACTAATACCATCTTCCAAATATAAAAATGAATTCAATGTCATACTTGCACACTCAAACCTTTACAAGATGTACAAATAAAGGCAATCAGGATAAATTGTACAATAGCCCCCTCAATTGCATTTCCAAAAATTAATCAGAAGTCCATCCTGCAATAAATATCATTTGCCTTTTCAATATCACAAAATATTCCACAAGTTTACATAAATAAGACGTTAATGGTATTGGCCTATAACAAGGAGGATCAGACGGGGAGCTCCAGGTTTTAGAATGGGCACTACTACAACCATTTTCCATCAGGAAAGTTGGTGGCCAAACCTCTAAATACGATTCAAAAAGTTAATATTTTCACAAAAGAAAATTGCATACATACTGTGGAATCAAGAATTTCTACTGCAAGTTCGTCATTTATTTTATTCCCATTCAAAACTCTATACCCTGTCCCTTTCCTTATAAAACTGGCAACACCACCCCTCTACCAACTAACCTGTCAAGCCTAACGACAATATAATCCTGCACAGGAATAAAAACTTAAAATGTGCTGGTTTCCTGAACAGATATAACATCCGAAGAAACTGAAAAACAGAAATGAACTTCTTAAAGTCTTGACCATTATAAATCAGAGTTCTCGCATTTCATTGCAATATTTTAATCCTATTGTGTATGCTCCCAAGTAGACTGGGATACAGAGGCCCCACCCAACAAAACTTCATTTAAAGCTTCCCACAAAACACCAGTTACACCAAGATACCTTTCTGCAGCTTTCACAATAATTTTAATTTCCTCAGTAGGATGAGATGTCTGAGCAGGACAATTCATTACATTGGTTATAAACATCACAAACTTCATTTTATCCAGTAGTGAAGTATCTTTGGTGAGAGAACTGTGATGCCGGCATATATCCACTGACGTCACAGTCTGTTCTCTGAGTGGAATCACTTTATCCAGTTTACCTGCTCTGCTTGCTGTACTTGTCCTTGAACAGGCCCTTCTGCTCACTGTGTTGTTCTGAACCCATTGAACTGGTCACTTCGTGCCTTACTAAACCAATCCCTTCTGCCTACACAAGGAACACATCCCTCCATTCTCCTCACATCCACGTGGGATCTAATAGCCTCTTTCACGTCTGCCTCCATCACCACCCGATATTCACTCCAGACACCCACCACTATGGGAATGAAAAACAAAACTTGAAACGCAAATCTTTTTTAAACATTCTGAGTCAGGTTTTTGACATCATTGTCTTTTCTAATTGTTTTTGTTTAACCGCAGCTATGCAGAGAAAAGATACAAAATTACACTAAATTACAAAATACTTCAATAGTGCAAAAAGGACCAAGGAGGATGTGTTCCCCCTTTCTACTGAAGTGCATGCCCACTGGCATTGGACATTTCCTCCTTAGAGAAAAAATCCCGGCTGTCCACTCTGTCTGTGCCTCTCACATTCCTGTAAACGTCTGTCAGACCTCCCTCAGCCTCTGCCACTCCGGAGAAAATTCCCCGAGATTGTCCGGTCTCACTTTATCCAGGCAGCATCCTGTTAAGTGTCTTCCACTCACCATCCGAAACCTTCGCCTTATTCCTGTCTTCGAATGTAATTCTCCAGATGTGGTTAAACTAGAGATTTATACAACTGCAACATAACTGCCTGACAATGGAACCACTATCTGGGAGATATGAACTCGGATTCCAACATCCCCCTGTAGATCATCACAGTCCAATCTCGCCCCATGAATATAACAGCAAAGCGATAATGCTGAGGCTTTATAAGACACTAGTCAGGCCACACTTGGAGTATTGTCAACAGTGTTGGACCCCACATCTCAGACAGGATGTGTTGTCATTGGAGAGAGTCCAGAGGATGTTCACTAGGATGATTTGGGAATGAAGGGGTTACAATATGCGGAGCACTTGGCAGCTTTGACCCTGTGCTCACTGGAAATCAGAAAAATGCGGGCATCTCATTGAAACCTACCGAATGTTTAAAGGACTGGATAAGGTGGATGTGGAGAAGGTATTTTCTATGGTGGGGAACAGCCACAATGTTGAGCGGCCACCTTTTCAAACAGAGGTAAGCAGCTTATTAGTTTTAATAGCCAAGGTGTATTGGATCTGTGGAATGCTCTGCCACAGACTGCGGTGGAGGCCGAGTGTGTGGGTATATTCAAGGCGGAAGTTGATCGTTTCCTGATCAGTCAGGGCATCAAAGGATATGGCGGGAGGTCAGATATCTGGAATTGAGTGCGATCTTGGATCAGCCATGATGGAAAGGTGACTGACTCAATGGGCTGAATGGCCTAATTCTGTTCCTATGCCTTATGGACTTATGAACAGAAGCCCCCTCAATCATGATGAATCTCCTCTGCACTCTTCCAGCACAAAACATCCTTTGTACAGAATGCTAAGCGGAACTGAATGGAAATTTTCAAGAACGTTGTCAAGTCAGGCAGCATCTGTTG
Organism: Hemitrygon akajei; assembly: GCF_048418815.1. Taxonomy (NCBI): domain Eukaryota; kingdom Metazoa; phylum Chordata; class Chondrichthyes; order Myliobatiformes; family Dasyatidae; genus Hemitrygon; species Hemitrygon akajei. The sequence goes on along the minus strand of NW_027331930.1, from coordinate 5,243,178 downwards.
AGGGGAATAGAGTCGATGGTTGGGACAGAACCCCTCCCTTACGGCACTAACACAGGCCCTTCGGCCCAACCCTTACATGCTGTCCTCCAGTCCATTTAAACTAATTCCACTGCCTGTCTTTGACACAGAACACAGAAATCTACAGCACATTACAGGCTCTTCAGCCCACAATGTTGTACCGACCATGTAACCTACTCTAGAGACTGCCTAGGATTTCCTGATCCTATATCCCTCTATGTTTCTAAGCTCCATGAACCTATCTAAGAGTCTCTTAAAATATCCTATTGTATCCACCTCCACCATCGCTGCAGGCAGTGCATTCCATGCACCCACCACTCTCTGTGTAAGAAACTTACCCCTGACATTCCCTCAGTACCGACTTCCGAGCAGCTTAAAACTACGTCCCCTCGTGTTAGTCACTTCAAGCCTGGGAAAATGCCTCTGGCTATCCATATGGTCAAAGCCTCTCATCATCTTATACACCTCTATCAGTTCACCTCTCATCCTCCGTCGATCCAAGAGGGAAAGGCCAAGTTCACTCAATCTATTCTCATAAGGCATGCTCTCCACTCCAAGAGCAACATCCTTGTAAATCTACTCTACACTCTCTATAGTATCCACATCCTTCCTGCAGTGAGGCCACTAGAACTGAACACATGACTCCCAATGAATTTAAGACGTTTATTAATAATGCAGGTCAGGTGTCCCCAGGAAAGAGTGATATTTGAAATTGTAAATGTACATATTTCTCTTTTGTGAAAATATTAAATGTTTGAATTGTGCATCTACTTTCCTCATGGAAAATGGAAATAGTAGTGCTTATTCTAAATCCTGGCAGATCCCCATTTGATCCTTTAGTTAAGGGCCTATATCGTGAATGTCTCATTTATGTAACCTTATGGAATGTATGGTAATCGAGCGCTTGAGTTATATTTTGGAAAGAGTGGTGATAAAGTGTTTTATTAGAGTGGATTTTGGAAGGGTGAAATGACATTAGATTCAGTTTTAGGTTTGGAAGATGATATTCGGAAAGCACAATTAAATAAAGATGTTGTAATAGCAGTATTTCTTGATACTGAAAAGGGAAATGATATGGAAGAAAGGACTTTTGATTAAATTAGGAGTGAGGGGGACATTGTATAATTTTTCTGAGTTTTTTTTTTGGATGGACTGTCCAAGTACCGGTCAGCATGTTATGTTTGTGTTTCTATGAGATAGAGAAAGGGATCCCACAAGGCAGTATTTGTAGCCCTTCGTTATTTAATATTATGATTAATGATATTTTCTCTGAGATGGGAAAATGGGATACCCTGGGTAAATCACAATATACAGATGACGTAGCTTTATAGATTAGAGGTATTAATTACAATTTACAATTAATAGGTCAAACAGTGGGCAGATTGATGATGATTTTAAGCTTTCAGTCGTTAAAACACATTATGTGGTTTACAAACAGCATTAATAGACTTGCATTTGATTTTAAATTATATGATTAATATCTTGAGGAAGTGTCAGTGGGAAGATTTCTCAGTATGTGGATGGATAATAAGCTGACATGGAAGCACCTATCAGTAAAATAATTGATAAATGTAAAGGAGCTTTAAATCTCAGACATCTATGTGGGTATTCTTGGGTGCAACATGAGAATCTTTGTTGACCAATTATATTTGTTTAATTTGATCTGTTCTTGATTATGTCTGTGTGGCTTATGGATCAGCTTCATCTTCAAATTAAAGATATTTGTATGTGATACAATTACAGACTTTAAGATTGTTTTCTAGTGCAGTATTGTTGTCTCCTGTTTTGGATAAACTGAGTGCAATGGGACAATTGCCCTCAAAGTAACTGAGGTTCAAGTTGATGTCAAATTACTGGATTAATTTGCGGGGGCAAGGAAATGATCATCCTGTTAAAGGTGTGCTGGAGGACGGTTGGGGACATCACATGAAGAGTGTTTTTTTTTGTTTTGGGTGGCTGGGTTCTTACCACGCTGGGAATATGGGTGTATTTGATGATACAATATGTCCCACTGTAGCTTTCTCTGTAACCCCACCTTGTTTTTTCCAATGACTTCAGTTGATTTTAGGTTAAACGATCGGATTCGGTTCTGCCTGAGAGTCTGTTGGTTCATCAGTATATTAATGAAAGTTATTATCCTACAGTAACAATTTTTACAGATGAATCAGAAGATAATTTAACTGGGGATGTTGGTGTGGCTGTTTTTGTGTGCCTGAATTGCAGTTAATGATAAAGAAATGACCTATAGTCATTTATCAGCATAGGAAGTAGAATTCTTTGCCAACAGTTTAGGCTTACAGTGGGTGGAGGAAATTGGTCCTTATAATTTGCTCAGAATACATTTCGGTTTTGATGAGTATTAAACAGGTCATTCTGGCAGTAGGTCAGATTGACTGTTGGAAACTTGTCAAACGGTATTTCATATATAAAGTTTGATTTATATGTCTGCACATTATGGGCCCTGCATATCACACTGTTGAGGGAAATGATGATGTTGACTGTTTAGCACCAAAAGCTGTTAAATGTTAAGCTGTGGATATAGACCTTCCATTTAGCAAATTAGAAGCTAAAGGGTTGGTAGTGTTAAGAATTATGGGCTTATGGCAAGACGTAGGATAATGGACATAAGGACAGACACCTTTACAGAATACATAAACCTATTGGGTTTATAGAAGAAGGGCTTAAAACAAGGGAAGGAATGATATTCACATGACATAGAAATGACCACACTGTGCTTAATTATGCCTTGTATCTAATTGGAAAATTTCATTCTGTGTCGTGTACATTTTGTCATTATGAAACTGTCGAAACACGTACTATTTCAATGTGAAGCGTACAAGGCTGAAGAAAAATCAAATGCAGTCTTCAGTACAATCTTTGCGAGGGTAGATAGTTTTCAGATAAAAAATATTAAATTATGGGACTGACTTTAAATCAATTCACAGTTTGAGCTGGAAAAGGCATGTAATAATTGTGTTAAACCTAAGGAAATGACATATTAGGTAGCAAAGGTGAGTGGGATGTTGGATTATTGGGATGTTCTTAAAATCCAACAAAAGGCAACGAAAAAAGCCATAAGAATGGTCAAGACGAAATATGAGGGCAAACTGGCCAATAACATAAATCAGGATACTAAAAGTTTAGTTTTCAGTTACATGAAGAGTGAAAGGGAGATGAGAGTTGATAGTGGACCACTGGAAAATGATGCTGGTGAAGTAGTAATGGGGGACAAAGAAATTGCAGATGAACTTAATGAACAATCTTCACTGTCTTTTCCGGTCAGCACTTGTCCCATTTAACCTGTCTCATTACGGGTGGACTTTAGGACCCGGGGGAGATCAGGACCCTCCGCCCGCAGCTGCTGCTGAATCCCCGGTGGTTCTGTTCAATTGACGGATGCGGTGAACGAGTTAAAATTAATCGATCGACAATTCTCATGTCGTGTTTATTTCACTCCACAGAACCATAGAACACTACAGCACAGAAAACAGGCCATTTGTTGCATCTAGTCTGTGCGGAAACTTTATTCCGCTCGTCCCATTGACCTGCACCCAGTCCGTAACCCTCCAGACCTCTCCCATCCAGGTATCTATCCAATTTATTCTTAGAACCTAAGAGTGAGCCCACATTTACCACTTCAGATGGCAGCTCGTTCGACACTCCCACCACTCTCTGAGTGAAGAAGTTCCTCCTAATGTTCCCCCTAAAGCTTTCCCCTTTCACCCTAAAACCATGTCCTCTCATATTTATCTTTCCTAATCTAAGTGGAAAGAACCTGCTCGCATTTACTGTCTATACCCCTCATAATTTTGTAAACCTCTATCAAATCCCCCCTCATTCTTCTACGCTTCAAGGAATAAAGTCCTAACCTGTTCAATCTTTCCCTGTAACTCAACTCCTGAAGACCTGGCAACATCCTAGTACATCTCTGCACTCGTTCAATCTCTCCAACCTCTCCATGGATACCTCATGTCTGAACTTTCTGAACTAACCTCCCATGTGGGACCTTGTCAAAGGCCTTACTAAAGTTCATGTAGACAACATCTACAGCCTGTCCTTCACCTACTTTGTTGGTAACCTCCTCGAAAAACTCTTCAAGATTCATTAAACACGATCTACCATGCACAAAGCCATACTGACTATCCTTAATCAGCCCTTGGCTGTCCAAATACTTGTAGATCCGATCTCTCAGAACATCTTACAATAATTTACCTACTACTGATGTCAGGCTCACTGGCCTGTAATTACCTGGTTTACTATTGGAGCCTTTTTTAAACAATGGAATAACAAGAGCTACCGTCCAATCCTCTGACACTGCACACGTGGCTGAGGACATTTTAAATATTTCTGTCAGGGCCCCTGCAATTTCTACTCTAGTCTCTCTCAGGGTCCGAGGAAATATCAAGTCAGGCCCGGGGGATTTATCTACCTTTATTCGCTATAAGGCAACAAGCACCTCCTCCTCTTTAATCTACAAATGTTCCATCACACTACTGCTTGTTTCCCTTCCTTCCATATACACTATGCCAGTTTCCTGAGTAAATACTGATGCAAAAAAACTGTTTAAAATCTCCCCCATCTCGTGAGGCTCCACACATAGACGACCACTCTGATCTTCTAGGGGACCAATTTTGTCCCTTACTATCCTTTTACTCTTAATATACTTGTAGAAACCCTTCAGGTTTTCCTTCACATTATCTGCCAAAGCCACCTCATGTCTTTTTTTCCTTCCTGATTTCCTTCTTTAGTATTTTCTTATGTTTTCTATACTCTTTAAGTAACTCATTTGCTCTTTGTTGCCTCTACCTGCTATACACCTCTCTCTTTTTCTTAACCAGATCACCAATATCCCTTGAAAACCAAGGTTCCCTATGCCTGTTAACTTTGCCTTTAATCCTGGCAGGAACATGCAAACTCTGCACTCTCAAAATTTCGCCTTTGAAGGCCTTCCACTTACTGAACACGTCCTTGCCAGAAAAAAAATATCCTAATCCACTCTTCCTAGATCCATTTTCATTTCCACAAAATTGGCCCTTCTCCAATTTAGAACCTCAACTCGAGGACCAGACACATCCTTATCCATAATTAATGTGAAACTAATGATACTATGGTCACTGGACCCAAAATGTTCGCCTACACATACTTCTGTCACCTGACTGTCTGGTTTCCTAATAGGAGATCAAATATTGCATCCTCTCTCGTAGCTACCTCTATATATTGATTTAGAAAACTTTCCTGAAAACATTTCACAAACTCCAAGCCATCTAGCCATTTTACAGTTTGGGAGTCCCAGTCAATATGAGGGAAGTTAAAATCCCCTACCATTACAACTTTCTGTTTCTTACATCGGTCTACTATCTTTATACAGGTTTGCTGCTCCAATTCTCTCTGACTATTGTGCGGTCTATAATACACCCCTATTAGTGTGGTCACACCTTTCCCGTTCCTCAGCTCCACCCTAATGGCCTCTGTAGACAAGCCCTCCGGGCTGTCCTGTCTACGCACAGCTGTGATATTTTCCCTGACTAGTAATGCCACTCCTCCCCCTCTCATCCCTCCCCCTCTATCACATCTGAAACAACGAATATTTCTATCGTGTATAAACCTTAGGTGGGAGGTTAGCTTTTTGTATTAATGTATTAAAAATAAATTATAAATTATACCAATGTAACCTCTTACTAAAGGATTCTTATTCAAAACAGTATCCAACAAATCGGATTAATATATGTAAACTTAGATAATTATTTTTGTAAAAAATGTCTAACCTGAAGATATTGCAGAAAGTGTGTATGAGAGAGAGAATATTTGCTAATTAACTCTTCAAAAGTCATCAATCGACCATCACAAAATAAATGAAAATAAAAATAAATAAATCTGCAAAAAGAAAAACAGATCCTCTTAATCACTAAAAATTAAACAAGATTGGGATAGAGAACTTAATATGACCTTTGTTAATGAAGATGGTCAATTCTTGTTTGATATGTGCCAATCAGTGTTTAATTCAATTTAAAATTGTTCACTGTTACTATTTAACAAAGGAGAGACGATCCAAAATATTTCCTAACATAGACAATTATTGCGATAGGTGTAAAACTGAAGTAGCCATTTTTCACATATGTTCTGGTCATGTTCTACATTAAAATCTTTTTAGATATCTTTGTTTTCCACCATTTCTAAAGTTCTGAAAATTAATTTACAACCTAATGTACAAACCTTTGATTTCTGTCTATACATGCAGTCCTCGCATGACCTTTATCCTCCTCCACCTCACTATCTGCTCGAACACTCTGGTTCCCCTCCTACTGCAAATCTAGTTTAACCCCCTCCCCACCAAGCAGCACTAGCAAATCTCCCCCTCCAGTACCGGGGCAAACGGTCCCGTCGGAACAGGCCCCACCTTCCCGGGAACAAAGCCCAATTGTCCAGAAACATGAAGCCCTCCCTCCTGCACCATCTCCTTAGCCACGTATTTAGCTGCACTCTCCGCACATTTATATTTACAGGGACTTTACTCCTGACGCAGGTCCCGGGACCCGACCCGTTTACAGACCCGGAGCGGAACCGGAGCAGATTCTCAGCCACTGGTTCACAACCCAAATCCGGAAAAAAGGATAAAGTTTCCCCCAGAATTTATTCCCAGTGAAGGTGTGGAGATGGGACTTGGTCTCCGCGTTGTAAAATGAAACTGTCCCGGACTCGTAACTGAGATAAACTCCCACCCTCCCGGGGATGGGACCGGCAGGGAGACGGGACTCGGGGGAGGGGCGAACAGCGAACACCTCACAATCCCGATATAACACGTCACCAACCCGCCTGATGATCCAGAATCCGGTCTCCGGACTCAGTCTGACCCCTCTCTTCCTCTCCACAGACTCTGCGGCGACTCCCAGACACCAGTCCCGAATCCCCGTCACCTCCACCTCCCAGTAATGTCTCCCCAATGTGAATCCCTCCGAACCCAGCACACAAGGCCGGTCTGTGAATCTCTTCCCGGTGTCAGGGAGATTCCTCCGGGTCCCGGTCCATCTCACACTCTTCCGATCCTCAGACACCTCGAGATACGGATTCGCCGTATCCACATCCAGGGTGACAGAGACTGGGGGGAGAAGCAGAGAATTAGAGAGTCCCCGGGGATCGGGGGGAGACTCGGGCAGCACGGCCCCGGGGATCGGGGGGGAGACACGGTCAGCGCGGCCCCAGGGATCGGGGGGAGACTCAGGCAGCGTGGCCCCGGGGATGGGGGGGGGAGACTCGGGCAGCGCAGCCCCAGGGATCGGAGGGGGGGGAGACTCGGGCAGCACGGCCCCGGGGATCGGGGGGGGAGACTCGGGCAGCGCAGCCCCAGGGATCGGAGGGGGGGGGGAGACTCGGGCAGCACGGCCCCGGGGATCGGAGGGGGGGTGGAGACTCGGGCAGGGATCGCTGGGCCTCAGGCGCAGTCGGGTGGCCGACACGAACCTTCGACTCGATTGTTCTGTGAACTGAATGGCTAAGAACCCCAAAAACACCCCCCCTCGGGTGCTGAGAATTCCAAACACAGTGACGCCTGAACTCCTCAGACAGGGGAAACATCCTCCCGAACTCCTGCCTGTTGACCCCTAAAAGAATTTCATGTTTCCCTCAGACCTCCTCTCCTTCTAAACTGGGAACAGAGAACATAGAACAGTACAGCACAGGAACAGGCCCTTCATTCAATGTTCACATTCATTTGTGAGTGTGAAGTGGGGCAGTGATGGTTTGAGACAGTAAAGGAGGTGATAATGGGAACCAGTAGCGGAGAGATGAATGGCAGATTGAACCAGGAGGGGGAGGGGTGGAAAGCCTGTGGGTGAACTGTGTGTGTAGACGTAATGAGAAGCTGGAGGGGGCAAAGATGGCAGATGAGGATGACTTTGTCCCCTTTCCCAGAACCCCATCCCCCGCAGCCCCTCATTAGGACAGGGGATGAATTTGCAGGAACCCTTAAGCAATACAGGTCCTGATGCAGTGTTTCAGTCTGAACTGTGGACTGTTTACTCTTTTCCAGAGAAACTTCCCGGCCTGCTGTTCCCCCAGCAATTTGTGTGTGTTACTCTGCTTTAAATATACTCAATTATTTGGCCTCCACAGCTGCCTGTGGCAGATTCACTATCCTGTGGATAAAGGAATTCCTCCTCATCTCTGTCCTAAATGGACATCCCTGTAGTCGGAGGCTGTGCTTACCGTTCTCGACCCACCCAGATCCTCCCAATATCAACTCTCTCCAGACAGGTATCAGAGAGATCTGGCGAGACCCTTCATCAGGACCTGTGTAGCTTGGATTACCAGCATCTGCAGATTTCATCCTGTTTGATTTTTAAAGCAGAAGTTAATAAGTAAACATCTTGATTAGTCAGAGTCTCAAAAGTTATGGGGAGGAGGCGGGAGAATAGGGTTGAGGGGGATAATAAATCAGCCATTCTTCTAAACTCCGGTAAGTACAGGCCCAGAACATATATGTTAACTCTTTCATTCTTGGAATTCTTCTTGTGTATCTTCTGGAACCCCTCCAATGCCAGCACATGTTTTCCAATAGAAGGGACCAAAACTGCTCACAATACTCCAAGTGTGGTCTGACCTATGCCTTATAAAACCTCAACATTACATCCTTGCTCTTGTATTCTAATCCTCTCGAAATGAAAGCAAACATTAAGTTTGCCAATCTTACCACTGAGTTTTTTTGGCAATCTTTCCCTCATATCTCATTTTCTCTCCTTATGGCTTTGTCATTCCATTCTGTTGATTATCAAAATCTTCTCGATACTCCAACATCCTGCTGATTTTTGTTCTATTGAATGCCCTCTCCCTTCATCATTTTCCCAATCTACCTCCTTGTCCTTTTTTCTCCCTCCTGGTGTAATTTGTATCCCATTTCTATTCATGGCTACTATTTGGAAGCCTGTACACAACTCTCATCAGGGTCTTCTTACCCTTGCAGTTTTTTAACTTTACCCGCAATGATTCTACGTCTTCCAATCCTATGTCACCTCTCTCGAAGGATTTCATTTCATATTTTACCAACAGAGCCTCCCCAGCCTCTCTGCCTACCTGCCTGTCCTTTGAATACAAGGTGTATCCTGGAATGTTGAGCTTCAAGCCAGGATCTCCTTCCACCACAACTTAGTGATGCCAGCAACGTTGTCCCTGCCAATCTCTACCTGTGCTACATCATCTACCTTATTCCGTATACTGGTGCATTCAAATACAACACCTTCAGTCCTGTATTCATCAGCCTATTCCACACTGTCCACATGAACTTAAGTAAGGTCTTTGAAGTCGATGATAGACAACATTTGGAGTATGGTCTGCATTTCCGGTTCCCGAATATGGGGAGGATGTCATTACACTGGACAGGAGGCTTCAGGAGGATGTTACCAGGACTGGGGTGGGGGGGGGGGGGCTTGGGTTAGAAAAAGAGATTGGATAAGCTTGGACTATTTAGCTGGAGTATAGGATGTTGAGGGATGACCCCTTATCGAGGTAAATACATTCATAAGGGGCTCAGATAAGTTGAGTCTTTTTCTGAGAAATGGGAGTACAGAACCAAAGGGCTCAGATTGAAAGTGAGACAGAAATTTTTATGAGGGATCTGTGGGGTAACTTTCCCACAGAGAGAGTTGGGTATACGGATATACAGCATAAAATGATGACCCCTGTAGAATGCCATTAGTCACTGGCGGCCAACCTGAAAAGGATCGCTTTACTCTCATTTGCTGTTTCCTACCAGTCAGCCAATGCTCTAACTAAGCCAATAACTTTCTGTAATACCATGAGCTCTTAACTTGGTAAGCAGCTTCATGTGTGGCACCTTGTCAACGTCCTTCTGCGATTCCGAATATACAACATCCACTGCATCCCTTTTATCTATCCTACTTGTAATCTCCTGAAAGAATCCCAACAGGTTTGTCAGGCAGGATATTCCCTTAACGAAGCCATGCTGACTTGTCCTATCTTGTCTAGTGTCACCAGGTATTCCATAACCTCATACTTAACAATTGACACTAACTTCTTCCCAACCACAGAGGTGAGGCTAACTGGTCTATAATTTCCATCCTGCTGCCTTCCTCCTTACTAAAGAGTAGAGTGACATTTGCAATTTTCCAGTCCTCTGGCACCAATGATTTTTGAAAGAAAATTTCAAATGTCTCCACAATGTCAACCGCTACTTTCAGAACACTAGGGTGCAGTTCATCTGGTCTGGGTGACTTATGTACCTTTAAGTGTTTCAGATTTTTGAGCACCTTCTTCCTTGTAACAGTAACTGCACTCACTTCTCTTCCCTCACACTCTTCACCATCTGACACAGTGCCAGTGTCTTACACAGTGAAGACTGATGCAAAATACTCATTTAATTCATCTGTCATCTCCTTGTCCCCCGTTAGTATATATCCGGGCGATTCTATAGCGATCTACTCTCATCTCTATTTTTTACAATACGAAACACAATTTGATTTTGTTTGCTAGCTTGTTTTACAAAGGCAGGAGTGTAAAAAGGGCCTGAAGAATCATTGGAGATAGAGTCACCCCAACCACAAACTGTACCAGTTACTGCCATCTGGGATACAGTACCGCAGCATAAAAGCCAGGAGCAACAGGCTCCGGGACAGCTTCTTCAACCAGGCCAGCAGACTGATTAACTCATGTGGACACAACTGTATTTCTATGTTATATTGACCAGCATGTTATACATATAATTCATCATAAATTACTATAATTTGCTCTTTGCACATTTAGGTAGACATGTAACCTATAGGTTTTTACTCCGTGTATATGAAGGATGAAAGTAATAAAGTGAATTCAACTCAATTCAATTTCCTCTCTGTAGTTCCTGTCTACAGATAGTTCCTCTCTGTAGGTATTTAAAAGCTTTCCAATCTTCTGTCTTCCTATTAATTTTTGTTTTGTTGTATGCCCTCTCTTTTGCCCTTACATTAGCTTGTCTTCCCTTGTCGGCCACGGTTTTACTATTTTGCCATTCGAGTATTTATTTATTTTTGGAATACATCTATCCTTCACCTTCCTCATTTTCCCAGAAACTGACACCATTTCTGTTCTGCTCTCATCCCTGCCAGGATCTTCTTCCAATTTGCTTTGGCCAACTCCTCTCTCAGACCACTGTAATTTCCTTTACTCCAGTGAAATACTACAACGTCAGACTTTACTTTCTCCTTATCAAATTTCAAATTGAACTCTGTCATGTTGTGAGCACCGCCTCCTAATGGTTATTTTACCTTAAGTTTCCTAATCACCTCCGGTTCAATATATAACACCCAATCCAGTAGAGCTGATTACCTAGTCGGCTCAGGGACAAACTGCTCTAAAAAGCCACCTCTTAGTCATTGAACAAATTCACACTCTTGAGATCCATTACCAACCTGATTTTCCCAACTGACCTGCATGTTCAAATCTCCCATGACTAACACAACATTTGTCCTTTTGACATGCCTTTTCTATTTCCAGTTGTAATCTGTGGTCCACATCCCAGCTACTGTTGGGGTGACTGTATATAACTGTCATCCGGGTCCTTTTACATTTGTAGTTTCATAACTCAACCCACAAGGATTCAACATCTTTGTATCTCATGTCACAACTTTCTACTGATTTACCAGCAGAGCCATATCACCCCCTCTGCCTACTTTCCTATACCACCGATACATTGTGTAACCTGGGTCATTCAGCTCCCAACTGCAACCATCATTCAGTCACGATTCAGCGATGGCTACAACATCACACCCGACAATCTGTAACCTTATTTTTATACTCCATGCATTGAGATCTAACACTTTGAGTTCTGTATCTGCTACCCTTTTTGATTCTGTGTCCCTAATGCACTGATACTCACCCTGCTGACTGCAATTCTGTACTCGCATCTGCCGCCCTATCTGACAGTCTAACTGCACGCTATCTTTGTATTTTTACCATCAGTCCTACCCAGAGTCCCTTCACTCTCATTCCCACCCCTCTGCCAAATTAGTTGAAATCCTCCCTAACAGCTCTATCGAACCTCTCTGAGAGATTATTGTTCCCCCTCGGGTTCAGGTGCAACCCGTCACTTTTGAACAGGTCACACTTCCCCCAGAAGAGATCCCAATGATCCAAGAAGCTGAAGCTCTGCCCCCTGCACCAGCTTCTCAGCCACACATTTATCTGCCAAAACGTCCTGTTTCTACCCACACCAGCACGTGGTACAGGCAACATTCCAGAAATTACAACCCTGGAGGTACTGCTTCTCAGCTTTCTACTGAGCTCTCTAAATTCTATCTTCAGGACCAATTTGCTTTTACTTCCTGTGTCATTGGTACCAATATGTACCAAGATATCTGGCTGTTTTCTCTTCCTCTCTGAAATGCTGTGGACACGATCCGAGACGTCCCTGCCCCTGGCACCTGGGAGGCAACATACCATTCGGGTGTCCCGTTCACATCCACAGATTCTCCTGTCTGTTCCCCTGACGATTGAGTCCCTGTCACTACAGCTCCCCACTTCTCCATCTAACATCAGTGAGAGTTGCGGGTTCAGGAGGGGGTGGGGTGAAGACCTGTGTCAGTCAGAGTCTGCACTCACAGGGCACATGAAGGACTTGTGTATTTTCCTGACAATCCCAGTCACCGCACTGATACCCGCTTTTATTCCCTACAAAATCACCGTCAGTATTAAATTCCCAGCTCCTGTGGTAGGATTCAAATTCATGTCTTGGCGGGTTGTGCAGTGTGCCTGGGATCAGGACACAGTGGTTCAACTGCCAGTCCCGTGTATTGGTTGTATTGTGACCCTGTGCTGGTGTGTCCAGGGGTCTGACATCTCCAGCTGACCATGTGACAGTGATGCCTCCCAGTCGGTGGGGTTGATGTGGAATAAACTTCAGTTCCCCTTCAGTCCATTATCACAGCCAATCCTTGCTTCAAGTTGGAACTTAATTGAACTTCATAAACAAGGAGAAATGAATCTTTGTAAGTTTTACCTCGGTTAATGGCATCAAGTGTTTCTCTCAGCACTGTTTTCAACAAATAGGGGTGATCGAATTTTTCAACCGGTAGGGCCTCATCTGTCACTGACAATTCCTGGACATTGTCATTAATCCTGTAAATATTAAACTGCTGGTTATAAACTGCAATTTTGAACTATACAGGTTTTCAATAAAGAGTATCTCCTACCTCCTGTTCCAATGTGCTTCCTCCTGAAATAAATCAAAGATAAATCTGATTAGACTTGGACTTACTGTCCACATCCTGAGTCACATCCAAATCATTACAAGGTGTTGAAAATTCCCACTCCCGCAGTCACTCACACACACGGACAATACAAAACCACGGGGTAAATTACAGGGAAAGTTTCTGAATGTCAGACCATTACTAAGAGGATGAAACTTCCAGGGAAGACAGGACAGGTTGTGCATTTTCATCTGGATACGACATCAGGGTGATAAGATGTAGGAATTTAAGATCAGTGCTGGATTTAATTGTGGGGGGCCGGGGGTGATGTACCTCTCTTTACGGGAAGAATTGTGGGAGAAGAAATTCCAGATGGATTTTAATAAATCCCATAAGAAATTTAGTGAAGAGGAACTCGCTGCCACAGGAGTGGTTGAAGCAGAACAGCAGAGATTGAATGTAATGGGGGAAACTGGATAAACACGTGAGCGACCATCCAGTTCGGGGCTCTGTTGCTGGGTGTGGTGAGTAGGTGGGAGGAGAATTCTGAAGCAGGGAAATTGATAGAAGCTGATGGACCGAATGGCCTGTTTCTGATGGAGACCGGACGAGATGTACCCCAGGCCACTGTGGGAGGAGATTGTTTCTGATGGAGACCGGACGAGATGTACCCCAGGCCACTGTGGGAGGAGATTGCTTCTGATGGAGACCGGACGAGATGTACCCCAGGCTACTGTGGGAGGAGATTGTTTCTGATGGAGACCGGACGAGATGTACCCCGGGCCACTGTGGGAGGAGATTGTTTCTGATGGGGAGCGGACGAGATGTGTCTTGTCCGTTTCACAAAACAGCTTCAGTTCTTCCTCATGTTCCTTGCAGTGACGTTTACTTTCCTTCCCTTTCGGATTCAGGCTTAGATTTTGAGCTTTTTCAGCCAGATTTGTTAAGGCCCGATTCACCCTGAGGGTGCGGTCAGCAATCGCCTCTCTACATTCCGGGCAGGAGTTTCTCCCCTCCCTTTCCCAATACCGTGTGATACAAGAGCGACAGAAGTTGTGTCCACACTCCAGTATAACCGGATCGGTGAAGAAATCCAGGCAGACGGGACAAATTAGCTCCTCGGTCCAACTCTCGGCCGGTCCTTTCGAAGCCATGTTAACTCCCGGCACTTCCTGATTCAGAATGCTTTCACTTTCGGGGAGCTGCTGATCCCCTGCAGTACCGCGATTGTCCACTACGCGCGCTGCAGTCTCAGGGAGTGAACATTACGTTGCTGTCTGTGGGAAGGAATTGTGGTATCTATATCAATGAGGGATCAGAAACAGATTAAGCAGGTCAGAACAGAATGAAAACCGCCATGGACTGCCTAAGCCCGGTTATGAAAGGAGAAGTGTTGGGGATGGGGCTAGCAAACCAATCGTGTAAAAACCCAGTGTGACAGAAACGTCAACTGAATCTCCACAGGCCTCATCCCTGGGATCAGAAGGACCTTCCACTGGAAGACGATTGAAGTCGTGTGGTGAAAGCAGAGGCCACAGGGCTGATCAACCCTCGGAGAGCTGCTGGTGGTCGCCTGTGTCCCGGTCGGCGTGATGGGCCGATCAACCCCCAGAGAGCTGCCGGTGGCCGCCTGTGTCCCGATCGGCGTGATGGGCCGATCAACCCCCAGAGAGCTGCCGGTGGCCGCCTGTGTCCCGATCGGCGTGATGGGCTGATCAACCCCCGGAGAGCTGCTGGTGGCCGCCTGTGTCCCGATCGGCGTGATGGTCCGATCAACCCTCGGAGAGCTGCCGGTGGCCGCCTGTGTCCCGATCGGAGTGATGGGCTGATCAACCCCCGGAGAGCTGCTGGTGGCCGCCTGTGTCCCGATCGGCGTGATGGGCCGATCAACCCCCGGAGAGCTGCCAGTGGCCGCCTGTGTCCTGTTAGGGTTAATGTTAGGGTTAATTCGAGACTGTCATTACAGGTCAGGAGTGGCTCACGTAATGAGAGGGTGGGGGGAGCGAAACTGGGGACCCCGCTACACCGAAACTAAATAAACCAAAGTTTTGTAATATTCCGGTGTTGGTTGTCTCTCTTCCTAAACGAACACAGGGCAGAATTTCAAGCCCAACATTTGGTGACCCCGACGTGGGGAGGGAGAGACAACACAGGCTGGCGGGTCCGACAGCAGACAACTTGCGGCCGCAAGCTCGACTAAGGTCAGGAAGTGCCTGTTATATCGAAGACTTCCACTAGATAGTTAAATCACTGAGTTAGATCTTGTCTGCTGACGGATCCTCACCAACCCCAAATTACCCTGGGAGAGATCATTCCCGGTGCAGAATCGTGACTGGTAAGTACTAACTCTTATCTGTTTTTATGAAGATCCTCCGCCCGTGGAAAAGTCTTCTGAGTGAGGGTACCCGCCGCCCACGATGGGCATAAAAGTCTCAGGAGTGAGGAGGAGAAGAGGAAGTGTTCCGCGGTACACCTTAGTGCACGGGGATAGACTTAGACTGGTTGTTAAGAGGAGAAATCTCCCACACGAAGGTCAGGTTTTGAAAGGCGACCGTCCCATATTTGATCCTCTCTGTGTACTAGGGAGCCATGGAGCACATCAATTTCGAGTTACCGAAACACACATTTGTGTGTTGAGTAACAGAGTATATGAGAGTTTTTAGAAATATGGTAAAATTGATAACTGTGCGAGTTCAATAATCTAACAGTGAGCAGCCGCAGGGGTCGGACACCATCAAGGTAGGAGTGGAAGTGTTCCTCCGAGGCCCGGGGAAGCTCACCTGGAACGGAAAACGGTGGCATGGTCCATACCCTGTCACCGAGGTCTCCAACAGGGCATTAAAAGGTAAGAAGGGAGGGGGACAATAACTGGCATCATTTTCTACTGGCTAAATAAGACCTCTGGCAAGTGGGGAGCGTTTCTGGGACAGTCGTCTCTAGGACTGTCTATTTCAATTGCTATCTTTATTACGTGTGGTTGTTGTTGCGGGACTATAGATCGAGCCTTGACCGGAAAGGATGGACCTCCACCGGCGTACCAGGCACCCTTGTTCCCGGTGGAAGGGGAGGACACGGCCCTCCCGGAAAGCGGACGCGCTATGGGAGGACACGGACTGAAATGGACCATGGCAAGGGGGGGATTGTGAATTTGTTCTTGAATAAGTTTTCTGAAATGTTGCATGCTTCTTGTAAAAATTGCGGATGTTTAGGGAACCCCTACCCATATTTTGTGACCCTAGGTCAGACAAATCAGGATAAGCAAATAGGGAGGACACGCCAAAGAGTGCCGGGGGACGCTCACCTCCCTGCCTGATCCTGGCAGCCGCGGAAAAGCTTGTAAGGGGTGTGGCCTCTGGGAGGCCAAGGGAGGGAGTGTTAGAGTTAATGTTAGGGTTAATTCGAGACTGCCATTACAGGTCAGGAGTGGCTCACGTAATGAGAGGGTGGGGGGAGCGAAACTGGGGACCCCGCTACACCGAAACTAACAGTGTCACGCGATTCAGTAAACAAAAGAAACAGGTAACTCGTGAGCATATGGCTGCGGGCCAATAAGATGGACACAAGTGCCCGATATTACCTAATATGTAGCGGGGGGTTGTGCTGGGGGGAAAAGGGATATAAATAAGAGCAGATTGTAAGGGGAAAACGGAACGCGCCTTCTCCAGCGATTCCGTCGATTCGCTGTACCAGTTACGAATTCTGCAATAAACCTAAGTTTTGTAATATTCCGGTGTTGGTTGTCTCTCTTCCTAAACGAACACAGGGCAGAATTTCAAGCCCAACAGTCCCGATCGGCGTGATGGGCTAAAGAAGAAGCAGAACAGAAATGAAGATGGAGAGAAGAGCCTGGTTCAGTCTGAGGCCGGACTGAAAGGGACAAGTTCTGAAAAGAGACTGCAGATGCTGGAATCTCGAGTAAGAAACATGAGGCCAGAGTAACTGAGTGGGTCCGGCAGCAACTGCGGAGAGAAATGTACAATCGACTTTCCGGGTCAAGATCCTTCCGAAATGTCAATTTTCCATTTCCCTCCACAGACGCTGCCTGATGAGCTGTGTAACTCCAGCAGCTCGTTTTTACTTTTCTCCAGGTATAAAGAGAGTCAGGCTGGGTGGTGACATGATTGTTCAGTAAATATTTAAAACGATTATTAAATTAGTTCATACCATGCGATTGGGGATGTGGAGGATATTGTGCAGTGAGGAGACAGATGCAGTGGTGCACTGAGATGCTCCCACAACGAATGCTCACACTGGGCCTGTCTCCGAATGAGAGAAATAAGAGACAGACACAGTCTCACAGGGCTGGGCCAGGAATGATGATTCCTCCGGCTGGAGTGCGTAGCCAAGCGCCACAGACTCAAAACCCGACGTCATATTTGGGGGCTCGGCAGGAAAATAGTGATTCTGGGTGAATAACAGAATCAGAGTGAGGGGCCGAATGGCCATGTCCGCGCCTGCTGCTTATTTTCTAAATCATGAGTTTCCCTTTGTGCCTTGTTCTCCCTTGGCCTTCAGCCTGTCGGATTGCACAGGGGAGCGGTGAGAGCTCCGGAGATCCATCAGCAGCCGCTGTGGTTATTTCATGCTCTTGTTATTTATCCTCTTTCTCCATATTTGCATTTCCACAGTTTGTCACCTTCAGCACTCTGACTGATCTGTCATGACGCTGTTATAGTTACTACTCTACAGAATTCTGTTTAGTATGTGCGCAGGAAAATGAATCTCGGTGCTGTATGCGGTGATTTATTTGTACTCCGATAATAAAATTTACTTTGAACTTTGAGCTTCGGGGAACTTGCTTTGATTCTGAGAACAAACGTGACTGACAACTCCGGCTCTCAGTAGCAGCCCGACCTCAGACAAACTCACAGCCAATCAGAGAACAGCGCTGGAACAAACATGCTCTCATTGGCGGAGCGTGTCAGTGGGCGGGACGCCGAGCGCTCAGAATGGAACCGGAAGCGACTGGACCCGGTGAGAAGTCGGAGATCGGGAGCGGCACTTCGGGTAAAGTCTGCAACACCGGCCGGGGTCTTAATTCCTTCAGGTGGCAGAGGTGAGGAGACTGGGTGAGATTCCGTGAGATGTTTCAGCAACACGGAGGGTGCCTGGTCTTTCCCCGCCGTGGATCGGAGCCGGTTGTCCGAAGCTGCCTCCCAGACCCGTCCCCTGTTGCTGGGAGACAGGAGATGCCCTGAAGTGGCTGCCGAAGGATCTCCGGAACTCTTACCGCATTTCTGTGCAATCCGACAGGCTAAAGCCCAAAGGGAAATATTGCACAGGTAAACTTGTGCTTTAGGAAATAAACATGATCGGTGTGGCCATTCGGCCCCTTGTGCCTACTCTGCCCTTCATTCAGCGCCACTTTCCCGCAGTGTTTCCGTCACCACTGTGGCCCTAAATTTGCCTTTTGAACTTAGAAACCTTGTGGAGAAAATTGCAAAAATTCACTGCAGTCTGGGTGGGGAAATTCCTGTGAGACTGTCTCAGTCAGACCACCTCTTATTTCTCTAATTTTGAGACAGTCCCGGCCTGTGTAATATCTCCGAGGACACAGCCACCCCCACCCAATCAGTCAATGTGGGAAACCTTCTCTTCATTCCCTGCATCCCGAAGGCGGACTCGGGGAGGGAGATCAGAGCTGTGCACAGTGTTCCTTGTCCGCTCTCACCGGGACCCCATGTACAGTATCGTCAGCATCAATGACAGAATGAATGGCATCCCGCTTGCAGAACAGGTGGAGCATCTCACTGTGGTGTGAACTTGCTGATGTATCTTCAGCCTGGATGACTGAGTAGTTCCCCTCCCTCACACAGAACAGGTGAATGGCCTCTCCCCACGGTGAACTCACTGGCCTGTCTGTTGGTAGGCTGTGAGTGAATCCCTTCCCACACTGAGAGAAGGAGAATGATATCTCCCCACGGTGAACTCACTGGCCTGTCTGTGGGTAGGCTGTGAGAGAATCCCTTCCCACACTGAGAGAAGGAGAATGATATCTCCCCACGGTGAACTCACTGGCCTGTCTGTTGGTAGGCTGTGAGTGAATCCCTTCCCACACTGAGAGAAGGAGAATGATATCTCCCCACGGTGAACTCACTGGCCTGTCTGTGTGTAGGCTGTGAGTGAATCTCTTCCCACACTGAGAGAAGGAGAATGATATCTCCCCACGGTGAACTCACTGGCCTGTCTGTGGGTAGGCTGTGAGAGAATCCCTTCCCACACTGAGAGAAGGAGAATGATATCTCCCCACGGTGAACTCACTGGCCTGTCTGTGGGTAGGCTGTAAGTGAATCTCTTCCCACACTGAGAGAAGGAGAATGATATCTCCCCACGGTGAACTCACTGGCCTGTCTGTGGGTAGGCTGTGAGTGAATCCCTTCCCACACTGAGAGAAGGAGAATGATATCTCCCCACGGTGAACTCACTGGCCTGTCTGTGGGTAGGCTGTGAGTGAATCTCTTCCCACACTGAGAGAAGGAGAATGATATCTCCCCACGGTGAACTCACTGGTGTGTCTGTGGGTAGGCTGTGAGTGAATCCCTTCCCACACTGAGAGAAGGAGAATGGTATCTCCCCACGGTGAACTCAGTGGCCAGTCTGCGGGTAGGCTGTGAGTGAATCCCTTCACACACTGAGAGAAGGAGAATGATATCTCCCCACGGTGAACTCACTGGTGTGTCTGTGGGTAGGCTGTGAGTGAATCCCTTCCCACACCGAGAGAAGGAGAATGGTATCTCCCCACGGTGAACTCACTGCTGTGTCTGTGGGTAGGGTGTGAGTGAATCCCTTCCCACACTGAGAGAAGGAGAATGATATCTCCCCACGGTGAACTCACTGGTGTGTCTGTGGGTAGGCTGTGAGTGAATCCCTTCCCACACTGAGAGAAGGAGAATGATATCTCCCCACGGTGAACTCACTGGCCTGTCTGTGGGTAGGCTGTGAGAGAATCACTTCCCACACTGAGAGAAGGAGAATGATATCTCCCCACGGTGAACTCACTGGCCTGTCTGTGGGTAGGCTGTGAGTGAATCCCTTCCCACACTGAGAGAAGGAGAATGATATCTCCCCACGGTGAACTCACTGGCCAGTCTGTGGGTAGGCTGTGAGAGAATCACTTCCCACACTGAGAGAAGGAGAATGATATCTCCCCACGGTGAACTCACTGGTGTGTCTGTGGGTAGGCTGTGAGTGAATCCCCTCCCTCACTGAGAGAAGGAGAATGATATCTCACTGCGATCAATTCTCTGGCAATTCAGAAAGGTGAATAAGATGATAAGGGATGGAGGCTTATTCCCAAGAGTGAAAATAGAACATAGAATAGTACAGCACATTACAGGCCCCTCAGCCCACAATGTTGTGCTGACCCTCAAACCCTGCCTCCCATATAACCGCCCACCTTAAATTCCTCCATATACCTGTCTAGTAGCCTCTTAAATTTCACTAGTGTATCTGCCTCTGACTCAGGCAGTGCATTCCACGCACCAACCACCCTCTGAGCGAAAAACCTTCCTCTAATATCCCCCTTGAACTTCCCTCCCCTTACATTAAATCCATGTCCTCTTGTACTGAGCAGCGGTGCCCTGGGAAGAGGCGCTGGCTGTCCACTCTATCTATTCCTCTTAATATCTTGTACACCTCCATCATGTCTCCTCTCATCCTCCTTCTCTCCAAAGAGTAAAGCCCTAGCTCCCTTAATCTCTGATCATAATCCATACTCTCTAAACCAGGCAGCATCCTGGTAAATCTCCGCTGTACCCTTTTCAATGCTTCCACATCCTTCCTATACTGAGGCAACCAGAACTGGACACAGTACTCCAAGTGTGGCCTAACCAGCGTTTTAGAGAGCTGCATCACTACATCGCGTCTCTTAAACTCTATCCCTCGACTTATGAAAGCTAACACCCCATAAGCTTTCTTAACTACCCGATCTACCTGTGAGGCAACTTTCAGGGATCAGTGGACATGTACCCCCAGATCTCTCTGCTCCTCCACACTACCAAGTATCCTGCCATTTACTTTGTACTCTGCCTTGGAATTTGTCCTTCCAAAGTGTACCACCTCACATTTCTCCAGGTTGAACTCCTTCTGCCACTTCTCAGCCCACTCCTGCATCCTATCAATGTCTCTCTGCAATCTTTGACAATCCTCTACACTGTCTACAACACCACCAACCTTTGTGTCGTCTGCAAACTTGGCAACCCATCCTTCTACCCCCACATCCAGGTCGTTAATAAAAATCACGAAAAGTAGAGGTCCCAGCACAGATCCTTGTGGGACAACACTAGTCACAACCCTCCAATCTGAATGTACTCCCTCCACCATGACCCTCTGCCTTCTACAGGCAAGCCAATTCTCAATCCACCTGGCGAAACTTTCCTGGATCCCATGCCTTCTGACTTTCTGAATAAGCCTACCATGTGGAACCCTGTCAAATGCCTTACTAAAATCCATGTAGATCACATCCACTGCACTACCCTCATCTATATGCCTGGTCACCTCCTCAAAGAACTCTTATCAGGCTTGTTAGACACGATCTGCCATTCACAAAGCAATGCTGACTGTCCCTGATCAGACCATGATTCTCTAAATGCCCACAGATCCTATCTCTAAGAATCTTTTCCAACAGCTTTCCCACAACATACGTAAGGCTCACTGGTCTGTAATTACCTGGACTATCCCTACTACCTTTTTTGAACAAGGGGACAACATTTACCTCCCTCCAATCCACCGGTACCATTCCCGTGGACAACGAGGACATAAAAATCATAGCCAGAGGTTCAGCAATCTCTTCCCTCGCCTCGTGGAGCAGCCTGGGGAATATTCCTTCAGGCCCCAGGGACTTATCCGTCCTAAATTATTTTAACAACTCCAACACCTCCTCTCCCTTAATATCAACATGCTCCAGAACATCAACCTCATTCATATTGTCCTCACCGTCATCAAGTTCCCTCTCAGTGGTGAATACCGAAGAGAAGTATTCATTGAGGACCTCGCTCACTTCCACAGCCTCCAGGCACATCTTCCCACTTTTATCTCTAATCGGTCCTACCTTCACTCCTGTCATTCTTTTGTTCTTCACATAATTGAAGAATGACTTGGGGTTTTCCTTTACCCTACTCGCCAAGGCTTTCTCATGCCCCCTTCTTGCTCTTCTCAGCCCCTACTTAAGCTCCTTTCTTGCTACCCTATATTCCTCAGTAGACTCATCTGATCCTTGCTTCCTAAACCTCATGTATGCTGTCTTCTTCCACCTGACTAGATTTTCCACTTCACTTGTCACCCATGGTTCCCTCACCCTACCATTCTTTATCTTCCTCACCGGGACAAATTTATCCCTAACATCCTGCAAGAGATCCTTAAACATCGACCACATGTCCATAGTACATTTCCCTGAAAAAAACATCATCCCAGTTCACACCCACAAGTTCTAGCCTTATAGCCTCATATTTTGCCCTTCCCAATGTAACCCCTGGGTCACCTCAGGCATCGTTCAAACTCGTTCTAGTCTAGGGGGAGCGGCCTTCGGCCCCGCCAAGCTGGGTAATCAGCTGGTGTGGATGCTGTGTGATGTCCCCGCCTCGCCCAAAGACACACAGTACACCTTATGCGATTAAATGAGTACAATTTATAACGATTACTATAACTAAGCGATTACTAACGATACAGTATATATGAATAAGAGAAGAAAAAGAAAAGGCGCCAAACTTATCAAAGTCCAAACCACTTCGTGCACAATCGTTGGAGCTCAATTACTTATGTCTTCTGGTATTCGATCCTCTCCGATCTCCTCGACCCGCCTCCTGGGACCCCCACGGTGGTCGACCAGATGCTCCCCCACTCCTCTGTCTCCCTCTCCTCTCCTCAAGGAAAACATTTGGGCCGGGGACCACCACTCGGGGTCCATTCCGTCGCCCGGCTTCCAGCACTCCGTCCTCTCTCTGTCACTCCATCGCACCCGACTCCCAAAAGTCCCCACCAACAATCAGTTTACAGTCCCAAACAAGCTTCCAGCACTTATCATAACAAAGACAATAGCATTCCTACCATTAAGACAGGCGCCAGGATTCCTACTTGTAACAAACAAAGACGCCATTTTGATTACATACACAGTAACAAAGAAAAAGAAAAAAAACCCCGTTACACTCTCCCCCCACCAAATAAAAGTCATGTCCTCATGACTATTAGATAACTCGTCACCTTTCCTGCCAACACACCGTAACCCAAGCACAAGCAGTGACATCTCCTCCCCACACAGTAAACCTCACGCCCTGTTCCTTAGGCGCTATATAGGCCAACTATCTGGGCGTTCCCTAACCCTTCTGAGACCTCCGTACCCCCCTCACCTAAACCCTTAGGCTAGGACACAGCTGGGGATACCTTGGGTCCACTACCAACTCCTCTTTCAATCTCTCACTCATACCCCACACTGCACACAGCTAACCCTCCCCACTACACCTGACTCAGTGGAAGAAGGGCCAAAGGTCTCTTCCTCAATCGAGGGAAAGTCAGCAGAAGGCAGCATGTACCACACATCCAGCCATCAGCCTTTGAATCCGTATTCTTCCTCATTTCTTTGATCGGTAGCTGCTGTTTGATCTTCTCCAAACGGAAACACGTGACCTGCACTGCTCCTGCAGTCTCTTCAGCCTCCTGCAATTTAGATTATCCTCTTTTCTGGCCCCTGGCTCAGCAGTTCTGACTCCTGCATCCCGGCCATCTCAATCTGGAATGCAGTTACTCCAACAGCTTCTTCCACCCTGACCTGAAAAGCAGCAGTTAACGATTGGTCACCCTCCAGTTCAGTATTCACTGCACTTCTCTCCAGCTTCTTTTTTTTTCTCCTCATGACTTCTTCCAGATCAACCGTCAGGTTTGCACTTCATTTGAACTGTCGATGGTCATCTTCAGGTTCCCTTCAAGCTACCGCTTCCCCCTTCCAAGATTTGTCCGCAATTTCTTCACCTCCACAAACTACCTTCTCCAGGCTCTCAGTTTGCTGTGGCTCTCAGTCAAACAACTTTCTTCGTTCTCTCCAACTTGTAAGTCTTTCAAATGGTTCCAGATCACTCTCTCCGGTCTCTCAGTCTTCATTTCAAACTTGATTCCGTAGAGACAGACACTCACGAGCTGCGACCTTCGCCAGCCCTGGCACGTGTCCAGAAAACACTAACTCTGTAGTTCTCAGCCGCTCTGGCAACGACCTCACTTCATATTCTCCTGAGGCAAATCCAAATACCAGGAGATCATCCACATACGTCAAAATTCCAAACGCCTCCACACCCCATGGTCTTCCACATGCCCTGCAGGAAGGTTGCAAGGGCTCCGGAGATACCCTGTGGTATCTTTTCGGAACGGAAAGACTCCTAGGAAACTTTTAACCGCCGTCTTCTCCTTGGCGGCCTCACTCATCGGGATCTGGCAACATCCACTCCTCAGATCCAGCACCTTAAACCTCTTCGCACCACTCAGATAGGCCATCGCCTCTACGGCCCAATATAATCCACACACACGCTGCCTACGTCTGCCACGCTGTAGGGGCCAGTCGCCGCAACCTCTGCCTCACCGAGGTGTCTTCAGCAGTCAACTCCCCTCCCTGGTGGTATTTCGCAGCGTCCACTAAGAGGGTCTCACCCTCAGATACTCCTCCAGGCCATACCACCACCGGCTCTCGTTTGAATTCGGTATTGGCCCAATGCTGCTACACACGTCCGCACAAGCAGCTCGAAACTCTGGGTGCATCGATAATGCCTCTAAACAGCTCTCACCCGCCTCCTCCGGGCAGGCCCCCAAGCGCACCAACAGGATATTGGTTCTCTCCATAACCGAAACGCTGCCCGTCTCAACAGTGTCCGGACACATCAGCATTAACGATTCACGAACCTCAGTCACCTCCACATTTGCCTCTAAGAACTCCATTTTCACTGACCAACAACCGTCGTCTTTATAATCACCGGCACTGGTACCCCAAATCTCCAGTGCCGTCAATGTCATCAAGGGTAAAGGCTTCCAAAAACGGTTATAAAACAAACTGTACAGCAACTTAACCGGTGCCCCGGTGCCGAGGATGGCTTTAACTTGACTTCCATCCATCCGTAACAACACCTGAGTGCGTGGTCCCTCTAAGCCTTCAGGAATAGGGTCTGTTCCTTGCGGGAGTTCCTTGGTACATTGCTGGGAACGTGCTCCCCCAGAGACCCCAAGCCGTTCCCCCACTGGGCCTCCTCTAAGTTTCCCGACATCTCTCGGATCAACGGAACAACTGATCCCCTGGACAAATCCCCCTGTCTCCGCAAGCAATTTATCTGCCCTCCTAACCAAAAGGGATACCCTAAAAACTTCCCACCAATCTCCTGCCACGGATATGATAAGCCCCCCAGCTGCGGCATTTGACTTCCAGTCGAACCACACGCATTTTCCCACACTTTCCCAGAACTGGCAGCTGTCACTTCGAGATAATTGCGCCCGACAGTTCTAACAACGCTACCAGCCCGCCTACTCAAACTTTCAACCAATCCCTGTCGCTTTCCCTCAGCCAAGCACTGCCACTCACCCAACAACTGAGCGGTCTGCTCCGCCCACGTCTCCGCCGCTTTAGGGCTGGACATTATTCCAACAACCGGGCGGAGCCCACCGTAGCTGAAACATCCCAACCTGTCACTCCTCACTCTCCAAACAGTACGGACAACCCATGGTACCACCACCATTTCGTCAGCGCTAGTCGGAACTCGAACAACGACCTCCGGGCTACCAACAACTACCACACCCAACACACATACAGAAATAACCAGCAATCGCACACCCACAAAGGCACACCAGCTCTTCGCCGCAGACACAATTCAAAGAGGGCGATCACACAGCTTCCACAGAAATCAATCCCGGACGATCGCACCCACAATGTAACCCCTGGGTCACCTCAGGCATCGCTCAAACTCGTTCTAGTCTAGGGGGAGCGGCCTTCGGCCCCGCCAAGCTGGGTAATCAGCTGGTGTGGATGCTGTGTGATGTCCCCGCCTCGCCCAAAGACACACAGTACACCTTATGCGATTAAATGAGTACAATTTATAACGATTACTATAACTAAGCGATTACTAACGATACAGTATATATGAATAAGAGAAGAAAAAGAAAAGGCGCCAAACTTATCAAAGTCCAAACCACTTCGTGCACAATCGTTGGAGCTCAATTACTTATGTCTTCTGGTATTCGATCCTCTCCGATCTCCTCGACCCGCCTCCTGGGACCCCCACGGTGGTCGACCAGATGCTCCCCCACTCCTCTGTCTCCCTCTCCTCTCCTCAAGGAAAACATTTGGGCCGAGGACCACCACTCGGGGTCCATTCCGTCGCCCGGCTTCCAGCACTCCGTCCTCTCTCTGTCAGTCCATCGCACCCGACTCCCAAAAGTCCCCACCAACAATCAGTTTACAGTCCCAAACAAGCTTCCAGCACTTATCATAACAAAGACAATAGCATTCCTACCATTAAGACAGGCGCCAGGATTCCTACTTGTAACAAACAAAGACGCCATTTTGATTACATACACAGTAACAAAGAAAAAGAAAAAAACCCCCGTTACACCAATTAAAAATTTTCCTGTCCTCTCTGATTCTATCTTTTTTCATGATAATGCTAAAGATCAGGGAGCGGTGATCACTGTCCCCCAGATGCTCACCCACTGACAGATCTGTGACCTGACCCGGTTTGTTACCTAATACTAGATCTAGTATGGCATTCCCCCTAGTCTGCCTGTCAACACACTTAACAAACTCTGCCCCATCTAAACCCTTGGAACTAATCAAGTACCAATCAATATTAGGGAAATTAAAGTCACCAATGATAACAACCCTGTTATTTTTGCACCTTTCCAAAATCTGCCTCCCAATCTGTTGCTCGGTATCTCGGCTGCTACCAGGAGGCCTATAGAATACCCCCAGTAGAGTAACTGCTCCCTTCCTGTTCCTGATTTCTACCCATACTGACTCAAAAGAGGATCCTGCTACATTACCCACCCTTTCTGCAGCTGTAATAATATCCCCGACCAGTAATGGCTCACAGGAGGGGGCATAGTTTTAAGGTGCTTGGAAGTCGGTACGAGGGGGATGTCAGAGGTAAGTTTTTCACACAGAGTGGTGAGTGTGTGGAACACACTGCGAAGGTGGGAGAGCTGGATACAGTCGGGTATTTCAAGAGACTCTCAGATAGATACATGGAGCTAGGAAGAGTAGAGGGCGATGTGGTAGGGAAATTCTAGGCAGTTTCTCAGTTAGATTGCATGATCTGCATAACATTCTGGGACGAAGGGTGTGTAATGTAATGTAGATTTCTTTGTTTCTGTATGAACTCCTCACCTTCTAACAAGGCAAGGATCAGGCATCCAGAGTGACCATCAAATTCTCTGACTGTATTCCTGTCTGCATGAGAATGGGCTATTTCTGCCTTCAATTAACCTGTGACTTGGCTCAGTTTGTTCTTTGGTATTATTTCAGTTCTGGTCATGTTCCACAACACTGCAAAGAGCACTTGTTACTACATGTCTGATCCTGGGGATTTTCTGATTCCTTGGATTCCCTCCCCCCAGCTGACTGACAGTGATGAACCCATTGATGGCAATGGCAATGACATGAAAGTAGTTAATCTCATTGGAGTGTGGCACTTTTGTGATGTGAAAGTCATAACTCAGTTGGCATTCAGGACAAAGCTGTTTTATATCCTTCTTTACCCAGAGAGAACTAAATCTGACGGAAGGATTTATTTTGCCATACAGCACTAATTGACATTTTTACTGATTGGAAAGTAGACTTTTCATCCAAGATTAACTCGGAAATATATTTTTGTTCCGAGTTACTAATCCTTGCATTTATATAGCTAGACCTCGGCAGTGTTTGGGAGATAAATTCGCTCACATTTCCTCTGACTGTACCGGGACAACGCTGGCAGCGGCACCCATGGCTAATCCTTTACCCAGAAGGCCCCGCGAACGAGAAACCTGTCAGCCACCGAAAGATCCAGCGATGCGCATGCGCCGCAGAAATGGCACACTCATGAGCTGAAAACTCCCCGGGACACGGGTACGGATCGTGGGGCTGAGAAAGAGGGAACCGACCGGGACCGTCCTGGGGTGCAGGATCAGTGCGGCAGGAGCTCACAGTAATAACCCTTCAATCGCGTTTCAGACGCCGGAGATTGATTCCCGCCCGGAGACCCTCCTACCTGCGGCCGGTCCTCGTGAGCCCCTCGTCAACTGAGCGCATGCGCGACATTCGGGATGACCTCCGACCTCCACGCATGCGCATGTGAGCAAACAGGAGAAAATCCCCAGATGCGGAAATCCAAAGCAACAGACGGGAAATGCTGGAGGAAAATCAGAGGGGCCGGCAGCAACTATGGAGAGGAGAGAACAGTCGGCGTTTCAGACCGAGACCCTTCTTCAGGACTGGAAAGGAAGGGAGGGAGTAAGAATGTGGGGGGAGGTGAGATAATAGTGTGAACAGAAACGTGGACAGGACAGTTCTTTGTGAGTCTCCAGTACCACTCATCACCACTTCCGGCAGAGAAACACCGGCAGTGCAAACTGGGGTCTGTCTGTCAGGAAGGCAGTAACCCAGGAGTCAGTGAGTTTGTCCACGCCCATCCTTTGCAGGTTGTTGCACTGAAGACGTGACTGGATTGTATTGAAGGCACTAGCGAAATCCAAAAACAAAGCGATTCTCACAATGCCAATGGGAGTGAGCTCGCTGCAACAGGTAGATTATGTATCCACACCCTCATGAGGTTGGTAGGCAAACTCTAGAGCGTCCAGGGTAAGTCAGGACCAGCCTCTCCATCACCTTCATCACAGAAGATGTGAGGGCAATTAGACTGTCGTCATTAAGTTCAGACGGAGTCACCTTATTGAGCAAAGGGTCCAAGCAGGAAGTCTTCCACAGCACCGGTATCTTTTCCCGACTCAGTCTCAGATTGTAAAGGTGAGACAAAATACCAGAGAGCAGGCTCACACAGGCCTTCAGTGTCCTGGGGCTGATACCGACAGGGTCAGCAGATGTAGTCTCTCCGGCTGTCTCCTACCCTGACCTGCAGTCACTGTCAGACGGGTCAGCAGATGTAGTCTCTCTGGCTGACTCCTAGCCTGACCTGCAGTGACTGTCAGATGGGTCAACAGATGTAGTCTCTCCGGATGTCTCCTACCCTGACCAGTCACTGTCAGACGGGTCAGCAGATGTAGTCTCTCCGGCTGTCTCCTGCCCTGACCTGCAGTCACTGTCAGATGGGTCAGCAGATGTAGTCTCTCCGGCTGTCTCCCACCCTGACCAGTCACTGTCAGACGGGTCAGCAGATGTAGTCTCTCCGGCTGTCTCCTACCCTGACCAGTCACTGTCAGACGGGTCAGCAGATGTAGTCTCTCCGGCTGTCTCCTACCCTGACCAGTCACTGTCAGACGGGACAGCAGATGTAGTCTCTCCGGCTGTCTCCTACCCTGACCTGCAGTCACTGTCAGACGGGTTAGCAGATGTAGTCTCTCCGGCTGTCTCCTACCCTGACCTGCAGTGACTGTCAGATGGGTCAGAAGATGTAGTCTCTCAGGCTGTCTCCTACCCTGACCTGCAGTCACTGGCAGACGGGTCAGCAGATGTAGTCTCTCTGGCTGACTCCTACCCTAACCTGCAGTCACTGTCAGACGCGTCAGCAGATGTAGTCTCTCCGGCTGTCCCCTACCCTGACCAGTCACTGTCAGACGGGTCAGCAGATGTAGTCTCTCCGGCTGTCTCCTACCCTGACCTGCAGTCACTGTCAGACGGGACAGCAGATGTAGTCTCTCCGGCTGTCTCCTACCCTGACCTGCAGTCACTGTCAGACGGGTCAGCAGATGTAGTCTCTCCGGCTGTCTCCTACCCTGACCTGCAGTCACTGTCAGACGGGACAGCAGATGTAGTCTCTCCGGCTGTCTCCTACCTGACCTGCAGTCACTGTCAGATGGGTCAGCAGATGTAGTCTCTCTGGCTGACTCCTACCCTGACCTGCAGTGATTGTCAGATGGGTCAGCAGA
Organism: Hemitrygon akajei; assembly: GCF_048418815.1. Lineage (NCBI taxonomy): Eukaryota > Metazoa > Chordata > Chondrichthyes > Myliobatiformes > Dasyatidae > Hemitrygon > Hemitrygon akajei. The sequence continues at coordinate 5,212,948 of NW_027331930.1, read as the reverse complement.
TGTAGTCTCTCCGGCTGTCTCCTACCCTGACCAGTCACTGTCAGACGGGTCAGCAGATGTAGTCTCTCCGGCTGTCTCCTACCCTGACCTGCAGTCACTGTCAGACGGGACAGCAGATGTAGTCTCTCCGGCTGTCTCCCACCCTGACCTGCAGTCACTGTCAGACGGGTCAGCAGATGTAGTCTCTCCGGCTGTCTCCTATCCTGACCAGTCACTGTCAGACGGGTCAGCAGATGTAGTCTCTCCGGCTGTCTCCCACCCTGACCTGCAGTCACTGTCAGACGGGACAGCAGATGTAGTCTCTCCGGCTGTCTCCCACCCTGACCAGTCACTGTCAGACGGGTCAGCAGATGTAGTCTCTCCGGCTGTCTCCTACCCTGACCTGCAGTCACTGTCAGACGGGTCAGCAGATGTAGTCTCTCCCACGCTGTATCCTACCCTGACCTGCAGTCACTGTCAGACGCGTCAGCAGATGTAGTCTCTCCGGCTGTCTGCTACCCTGACCGGTCACTGTCAGACGGGTCAGCAGATGTAGTCTCTCCGGCTGTCTCCTACCCTGACCAGTCACTGTCAGACGGGTCAGCAGATGTAGTCTCTCCGGCTGTCTCCTACCCTGACCAGTCACTGTCAGTTTGCTGAGATTGAAGCAATCCTATTATGAGCAGGGTGAAAAGGCTAGTAAACTCTTGGCCTGGCCAAGAGACATATACAAACAGAAAGGACAATAAACTCCCTACAATCAGATGAGGGGGTGACAACTGCTGACCCAAAAGAAATAAATAATATCTTTTTGAGTTTTTACCAAAATTTGTATACATCACAATATCCGGATTCAACTCCACAAATACAGAATGAATTTCTAGATTTGCTAGAATTTACACCCCTGGATGAAACGTCCTTGACCTTGCTGGAGTAGAACTTAGAGGATAAAGAATTGTCTGAAGTCATAACTAATATGAAGGGAGGGAAAATCCTGGGCGTGATGGCATTCCAATTGAAATATACAAAATCTTCAAAACTAAATTAACACCACCTCTGCTTGATACGTATCAGGAGTCATTTGATACTGGATCCCTTACCCCCTCTCTTAATATGGCAGTAATTACACTACTACTAAAACCTGGAAAATCACCGTCCCTATGTGGATCTTATAGACCAATTTCACTTCTGAATAATGATCTCAAAATTCTTTGTAAGGTATTAGCTAGGAGGCTGGAGCCACTCTTGCCAAAGATGGTCCACCCTGACCAAAATGGTTTTGTTAAGGGAAGACAGGGCTTCCACAACATCCGAAGAGCGCTTAATATACTCTACGAGAAGTCTGAAAGCTCTGATAGCGCTATTTTGTCACTGGATGCCGAGAAAGCTTTTGACAGAGTGGAATGGCAATATTTGTTTAATGTTTTAGAGAGATTCGGTATGGGGGGAAATTTTTACGATGGATACAGCTTCTTTATTCTAACCCACAGGCTGAAATTTTAACTAATGGGCTTTTTTCGGCACCTTTCAAACTCCAAAGGGGAACAAGACAGGGCTGTCCCCTATCTCCCCTCCTGTTTACCCTGGCCATTGAGCCGCTTGCTATGGCAATTCGAAAAGGGGCTACAATAGGAGGAATAACTATAGGAGATATAGAACATCACATAGCCCAGTATGCGGATGACATAATTTTGTTTTGTTCTAACTTGAAACAAACATTACCTGCCTTAATTGAGCTGATAGGTACTTCTGGTACTTTTGCAGGCTATACAATAAACAACAATAAATCTGTAATATTATTCATGGATAAAGATGAGAGACTCAATCCCTCATTTCAAACTCCATTCATGGTGTCAGTACAGGATTTTACTTATTTGGGTGTTAAAATCACTCCTACTATTGATGAAATTATCCCAACTAATTATAATCCTCTCACAGACTCAGTCGTTTAACTTATAAATAGATGGTCGAAATTGCCTATATCTCTAATTGGACGCGTAAACATTCTAAAAATGTCAATTTTCCCGAAGTTCCTGTACCTTTTTCAATCTATCCCACTTTCTCCTCCATCATCTTTCTTTTTTCTGACTTTATCTGGAATAATAAACGTCCAAGACTCAGACTCACCCTATTTTATTTGCCGTATGATAGAGGTGGCCTACAGCTACCAAATCATATATGGTATTTTTGGGCGGCCCAAATTAGACCAGGAATGTTCTACTTTGTTAAGGATCACTCCCCTACTTGGGTCTCAGTGGAATCCCAGTCGATCAATATCCCCCTAGATCTTTATTTCTATTCAGCAGATAAGAAAAAACTGATTAAACAAACTAAAAATCCTTTTTTAAAATATACAATGATATAAGGGCGATACATTCATGTCATTTGAAGAACTCAAGGCCACATATGGAATTCCAACAAAACACTTTTTTAAGCACCTTCAGTTGCTAAGTTTTATTATGTTCAGGCAAGGCCACAGTTTGAAACTCCCTCCTTTATCTACCCGAGAAGACATCACTCTGAACTTATCTGAAGCTAGGGGACATGTTTCTGTACTATACAATTTATTTGCATGCAGATGCAAAGAGTAATCGAACAACATACTGCAAGCATGGAGAATTGATTTGAATGAGAATCTATCTCAAAAAGAATGGTCAGAAGCTTGTTAGATAGATAGATAGATAGATACTTTATTCATCCCCATGGGGAAATTCAACTTTTTTCCAATGTCCCATACACTTGTTGTAGCAAAACTAATTACATACAATACTTAACTCAGTAAAAAAAAATATGATATACATCTAAATCACTATCTCAAAAAGCATTAATAATAGCTTTTAAAAAGTTCTTAAGTCCTGGCGGTAGAATTGTAAAGCCTAATGGCATTGGGGAGTATTGACCTCTTCATCCTGTCTGAGGAGCATTGCATCGATAGTAACCTGTCGCTGAAACTGCTTCTCTGTCTCTGGATGGTGCTATGTAGAGGATGTTCAGAGTTTTCCATAATTGACTGTAGCCTACTCAGCACCCTTCGCTCAGCTACCGATGTTAAACTCTCCAGTACTTTGCCCACAACAGAGCCCGCCTTCCTTACCAGCTTATTAAGACGTGAGGCGTCCCTCTTCTTAATGCTTCCTCCCCAACACGCCACCACAAAGAAGAGGGCGCTCTCCACAACTGACCTATAGAACATCTTCAGCATCTCACTACAGACATTGAATGACGCCAACCTTCTTAGGAAGTACATTCGACTCTGTGCCTTCCTGCACAAGGCATCTGTGTTGGCAGTCCAGTCTAGCTTCTCGTCTAACTGTACTCCCAGATACTTGTAGGTCTTAACCTGCTCTACACATTCTCCATTAATGATCACTGGCTCCATATGAGGCCTAGATCTCCTAAAGTCCACCACCATCTCCTTGGTATTGGTGATAATGAGACGCAGGTAGTTTGAGTTGCACCATATCACAAAGTCCTGTATCAGTTTCCTATACTCCTCCTCCTGTCCATTCCTGACACACCCCACTATGGCCGTGTCATCAGCGAACTTCTGCACATGGCAGGACTCCGAGTTATATTGGAAGTCTGAACTCTAAATTATTACAATATGAATGGATAACCAGACAGTACATTACTCCAGTCAGATTGCATCATTTTAACCCCAACATTCCAGACACTTGCATGAAATGTAACCATCAAAAGGGTCTTTGTTTCATTGTATGTGGGAGTGCCCCCAGATAATTTGTTTCTGGAAGAAGGTGCTGGATTTGATTACTCAGATTATTGGGAAAAAGGTGCCCCTCAATCCTAAATTATGTATTCTGAGTATTTATCCAAATGACTTTGTAACCTCCAAAAATGTGAGGTCTCCGCTTAACATTTGTTTTTTGGAAGCTAAACGATGCATAGCCTATTCATGGAAGAAACCATCAACCAGTGGACTCTCACAATGGTTGAAAGGAATGACTTCTTATCTTGGTCTGGAAAAGATAAGCTACATTACAAAAAACAAACGACAAATTTTGAGAAATATGGAACATTTTCTACAAGTTCCTGGAGAATAATGTTCAAGATGATGAAAGTAATGAACTGAATTGACTGCTTCTTTTTCATGGAGGGTTGGTCACGTCTTTATATATATATTTTGTTTTTCTTTTTTTGTCGCTTCAACTTTGTCATATTTTCAACTTATGATATATATATATTGTTTTTTTTTTCTTTTTACTCCGTAAAAACAATAAAGAGATGTTTTTTAAAAAGCTGTTTTATATCCTTCTTTACCCAGACAGAACTAAATCTGACAGAAGGATTTTGTTTTTTCCATACAGCACTAAATGTCATTTTTACTAATTGGAAGGTAGACTTTTCTTCCAAGCTTAACTCGGAAATATATTTTTGTTCCGAGTTACTAATCCTTGCATTTATATAGCTGGACCTCGGCAGTGTTTGGGAGATACATTCGCTCGCATTTCCTTCAACTGTACCAGGACAACGCTGGCAGTGTCATCCATGGCTGCTTCTTTACCCAGAAGGCTACACGAACGGGAAACCTATCAGCCACCGAAAGATCCAGCGATGCGCATGCGCCGCAGAAATGGCGCGCTCATGAGCTGAAAACTCCCCGGGACACGGGTACGGATCGTGGGGCTGAGAAAGAGGGAACCGACCGGGGCTGTCCTGGGATGCAGGACTAGTGCGGCAGGATATCACAGTAATAACCCTTCAATCACGTTTCAGACGCCGGAGATGAATTTCCTCCCGGACACCCTCCTACCTGCGGCTGGTCCTTGTGAGCCCCTCGTCAACTGAGCACATGCGCGATATTCGGGATATCCTCCGACCTCCGCGCATGCGCATGTGAACAAACAGGAGAAAATCTGCAGATGCAGAAATCCAAAGCAACAGACGGGAAATGCTGGAGGAAAATCAGAGGGGCCGGTAGCAACTATGGAGAGGAGAGAACAGTCGGCGTTTCAGACCGAGACCCTTCTTCAGGACCGGAAGGGAAGGGAGGGAGTAAGAATGTGAGGGGAGCTGAGATAATCGTGTGATCAGAAACGTGGACAGGACAGTTCTTTGTGAGTCTCCAGTACCACTCATCACCACTTCCGGCAGAGAACCACCGGCAGTGCAAACTGGGGTCTGTCTGTCAGGAAGGCAGTAATCCAGGAGTCAGTGTGTTTGTCTACGCCCATCATTTGCAGGTTGTTGCACTGAAGACGTGACTGGATTGTATTGAAGGCACTAGCGAAATAAAAAAAAACGATTCTCACAATGCCAATGGGAGTGAGCACGCTGCAACAGGTAGATTATGTATCTACACCCTCATGAGGTTGATAGGCAAACTCTAGAGCGTCCAGGGTAAGTCAGGACCAACCTCTCCATCGCCTTCATCACATGAGATGTGAGGGCAATTAGTCTGTCGTCATTAAGTTTAGATGGAGTCGCCTTATTGAGCAAAGGAACCAAGCAGGAAGTCTCCCACAGCACCGGTATCTTTTCCCGACTCAGTCTCAGATTGTAAAGGTGAGACAAAATACCAGAGAGCTGGCTCACACAGGCCTTCAGTGTCCTGGGGCTGATACCGACAGGATCAGCAGATGTAGTCTTTCCGACTGTCTCCCACCCTGAACTGCAGTCACTGTCAGACGGGTCAGCAGATGTAGTCTCTCCGACTGTCTCCCACCCTGACCTGCAGTCACTGTCAGACGGGTCAGCAGATGTAGTCTCTCCGTCTGTCTCCTACCCTGACCTGCAGTCACTGTCAGACGGGTCAGCAGATGTAGTCTCTCCGGCTGTCTCCTACCCTGACCTGTCACTGTTAGACTGGTCAGCAGATGTAGTCTCTCCGGCTGTCTCTTACCCTGACCTGCAGTCACTGTCAGACCGGACAGTAGATGTAGTCTCTCCGGCTGTCTCCTACCCTGACCAGTCACTGTCAGACGGGTCAGCAGATGTAGTCTCCCAGGCTGTCTCCTACCCAGGAGTATTGAGAATTCATTCCTGACCCTGGTGCCAGTTAAATATCTGAAATGGCCACTACATCATAATTCCACGTGTGTATCCAAGCTCTCAGTTCATCACCATTTTTCCTGATACTTCTTGCATTGAATTACAGGCACTTTAGCCCTTCTACCTTACTACATTTACACCCTTTTTCCTGTTTCTCTTTCCTCAAAGCTTCTTTATATGTTCGATCTGGCTATTTCTCCATGCACTATATTTGCAGTTCTCACATGACCTTTATCCACCTCCACCTCACTATCCGCTCTAACACTCTGGTTCCCCGCCTCCTGCAAATCTAGTTTAACGCCCCACCCCGGAGCAGCAGTAGCAAACCTTCCAGCAAGGATGTTAGTCCCCCTCCAGTTCAGGTGCAACCCGTCCCGTCGGAACAGGTCCCACCTTCCCTGGAACAAGGCCCAATTATCCAGAAACATGAAGCCCTCCCTCCTGCACCAACTCCTCAGCCACGTATTTAGCTGCATTATCTTCCTATTTCTAGCCTCACTAACACGTGGCAGGTGTAACAATCCTGAGATTGCAACGCTGGAGGTCCTGGTCTTCAACTTTACACCTACCTCCCTAAATTCTCTTTGCAGGACCTTCTCCTTCTTCCTATCCACGCCATTGGTCCCTACATGGACCACGACATCCGGCTGCTCTCCCTCCCTCTTGAGAATACTGAGAACTCGGTCCGAGATATCGCGGACCCTGGCACCAGGGAGGCAACAGACCGTCCGGGATTCGCGATCTCTTCCACAGAACCTCGTATCTGTCCCCCTAACTATCGGATCCCCTATCACTACTGCTCTCCTCTTTACCTCCTTCCTTTCTGAGCAGAAGGTCCAGTCTCGGTGTCAGAGACGCAACCACTGCAACTTGTCCCTGGTAGGTCGTCCCCACCAACAGAATCCGAAACGGTGTACTTATTATTGATGGGAACGGCCGCAGGGGTGCTGTGCTCATTCTGTCTATTCCCCTTCTCTCTCCTGACAGTCTCCCAGCTACCTGCCTCCTGACTTTTAGGGGTGACTATCTCCCTGTAACTCCTGTTTACTTCTGCCTCTGCCTCACGAATGATCCGAAGTTCATCCAGCTGCAGCTCCTGACAAACCGAGTTATTTTCACCCGCTCCCTTAATCTATAGGGAGAAGCACTGTCGACGTTTCGGCCGAGACCCTTCGTCAGGACTAACTGAAAGGAAAGATAGTAAGAGATTTGAAAGTGGGGAGGAGGGGGAAATTCGAAATGATAGGAGAAGACCAGATGGGGTGGGGTGGAGCTGAGAGCCGGAAAGGTGATTGGCAAAAGGGATACAGAGCTGGAGAAGGGAAAGGATAATGGGACGGGAGGCCTAGGGAGAAAGAAAGGGGGAGGGGAGCACCGGAGAGAGATGGAGAACAGGCTGTGATGGGCAGAGAGAGAGAGAACAAAAATAACTAAATATATCAGGAATGTGGTAAGAAGGGGAGGAGGGGCATTAACGGAAGTTCGAGGTCAATGTTCATGTCATCAGGTTGGAGGCTACCCAGCCAGTATATAAGGTGTTGTTCCTCCAACCTGAGTGTGGCTTCATCTTGACAGTGGATAGACATCAGAATTGGAATGGGATGAGGAATTAAATTGTGTGGCCATTGGGAAAACCTGCTTTCTCTGGCGGACAGAGCGTAGGTGCTCTCGTACCGGCTGGGTAGCCTCCAACCTGATGGCATGAACATTGATCCTTCTAGTTATGATCCTGGTGGTGATGGACCTAAGGAGGGCTAAGGCACCGCTGGCCCCTGTTTCCATCCAAGGGGTCAGTGTGGACATGGTGGAGGATTACCAATACCTGGGGATACGAATTGACAATAAACTGGACTGGTCAAAGAACACCGAGGCAGTATACAAGAACGGTCAGTGCCGTCTCTATTTCCTGAGGAGACTGAGGTCCTTTACGAGTCTGTGGTGGCCAGTGCTGTCATGTTTGCTGTTGAGCGCTGGGGCAGCAGGCTGAGGGTGGCAGACACCAACAGAATCAACAAATTCATTCGTAAGGCCAGTGATGTTGTGCGGGTTGAACTGGACTCTCTGACGGTGGTGTCTGAAATGAGGATGCTGTCCAAGTTGCACGCCATCTTGGACAATGTCTCCCATCCACTCCATAGTGTATTGGTTAGGCACAGGAGTACATTCAGCCAGAGACTCATTCCACCGAGATGTGACGCTAAGCGTCATAGGAAGTCATTCCTGCCTGTGTTCATCAAACTTTACAACTCCTCCCTCGGAGTGTCAGACACCCTGATCCAATAGGCTGGTCCTGGACTTATTTCCACTTGGCATAATTTACTTATTATTATTCAATTATTTATGGTTTTTCTTGCTATAGTTCTACCTGTTCTTGGTTGGTGCGAATGTAACGAAACCCAGTTTCCCTCGGGATCAATAAAGTATGTCTGTCTGTCTGTCTGTTTTCTAGTTATGGACCAATATGGTTAACCTCTCATTTATGTAAACATATGGACGTGTAGTACTGGAACGGTTGAATGACAGTTTTGAAGAGAGAGGCAATTTATTGTTTTATCAGAGTATATTTTGGAAGGAGAGAATGACATTGGATTCAGTTTTATATTTGGGATACGATATTAGGAAAACACAGTTAAAATATGTTGTTGCACTGACAGTTGTTTTGATATTGAAAAGGCATGTAATATTTATGGAAGGAAGGACTTTTGGAAATTAGGAGACGGGAGATTGCAGCATTATTTTTCTGATTTTTCTTTTGTCATTTGGATGGTCTCTGCAAGTAAGGGTGGGAAAGATATATCCTGGTTTTTATGAGATAGCGAATGGGAGCGTACAAGACAGTATTCGTAACCCTTTATTATTTAATAATATGATTAATGATATTTCCCGAGATAGCGTCGGTAAATTACTATGTACAGATGAAGGAGCTTTCTGGATTAGAGGTAGAAATTTGAATTTTAGTGTATGGAGTTTCAATTATCTATTAATCTGTTTGAACGAAAGGGAAGTAGATGACGATGTAAGCTTTCAGTAGCTGAATATAAGTTATGTGTTTTACAAATAAGATTAATTGATCTGCAGATGATTTGAACTTACACGATCAAACTGAAGACGTGCCAGTACAAAGATTTTCAGGCATATGGGTGGGCAATAAGCTGACTTGGAAGCATTACATCGTCATAATAACTGATAAATAAAAAGGAGCATTAAATATTCTCAGCTGTCTATGTGGATAATCTTGGGTGGTAGACGAAAGTCTTTGTTAATCATTTAGAATTGTTTAATTAGATCTGTTCTAGATTCTGTCTGTGTGGCTTATGGATCAGCTTCATCTTCAACTTTAAAATGCTTGGATGTGATGCAAGCATAGACTTTAAGATTGTGTTGTTATGCAGTAAAGTCGTCTCATGTTTCGGTTTTACTGGGTGAAATGGGATAATCACCCTCACAATTGTGGCTGCTGAAATTGATATTAACATACCCGATTAATTTCAGGGGGCAGAGACATTATCATGCTGTTGAAAGTGTGTTAGAGGACGGGTGGTAACACTCAGGAAGAGTGTTTTTAGTTTAGGATATCTGGGCTCTTATCACGCTTGGAGTATGGGCTTATTGGATTATATAATATGTCCCAGTGTCGCGCTCTCAGTAACTCTACTTTGTTTTTTTTCCAATCACATTAGTCGATTTAAGGTTGAACAGTTTAATACAATGTAAATATTCTGTTCAGCCTGAGAATCTGTTGACTCATCAGTATATAAAGGAAAATTATTATCTGTGAACCACCAATCGTTAGTAATCATGTCAAGTTTTTAACATTTTTCCAGATGGAACGAAAAATAATTTAACTGGGGAAGTTTGTGCCTGAAGTATAGACAATGATAGAGAAATTACTTTGCAACCATTTATCAGTATATACAACAGAACTGGTCGCCATCATTTTAGGCTGAAGGTTGGTGGAGAATTTTATTCCCACGTGACGTTATATTTGTTCAGATTACTTTTACGTTTTGATGACTCTTAAACACGTTATTCAAGCAGTCGGTCAGATTTACCGTTGGAAACTCACCAGGCATTAATTCATATTCAAGTACTTGTTTATATATTTTCTTCTTATAGGTCTCTGAACACAGAGGTATTGAGGGGAATGAGTGGGTTGACTGTAAGTTACAGAAGTTCAACTGTGGATAAAGACCCTTCACTTAACAAATCAGAAGTTCAGAGTTATGTATGTTGAGAATTAGGAGCTTATGGAAAGACTGATGGAAAAATGGATTCACCTTCAGAGAATACATAAACGTGTTGGGTGTAAGTGGGAAAAGGGGTAGAACAAGAAGGGACTGAATTATATTGACATGAACTAGAATGGGAACATAAAAGTGCTGGGTTTATGGGAGAAACAAGAAGGGAAGGAATTATATCGCCATGAATTACTATGCTTAATTATTCCTTAGTCATGTTGCAAAACATGCTTCCGGATCATGTAAGTTTATTTTTCATTATGAAACAATTGAACACAGGGCATTTTAGCGTGAAGCATATCAGGAAAGAAATCATGCAGTCTTGACTGGGAATTTGGGGAGCCTTGATTGGTTTCATTTAACCGCTTTCTTAAGTCATGGGAGTGACTTTAACTAAATTCGCAGTATTGTGCTTCATTGGGTATAATCGATAGCATTTGTTGGGGGTAACTTAGCTTTCATTAGAAGACAGAAATAGACAAGGTTTTATTTCACAATTGTCTACATCACACTCCAGTCCAGCTGACAGCGGGAAAGCGCCTTTAAGTTGCAGTGTCAGCCGCCGTTTATCCAAATCCTGACTTAATTCCTTAATTTAGCCACTCATTAAACTAGAGAGCGGAGACTGGTGTGATACACATTGGGTTAGTAAACGAGCATCTGAGTCGACCCCCGCCGTCTTGTGGGAATGTCTGACAATGAATGGGAATAGATGGACATATCCGCAGACGAATGTGAGCCTTGGCGACTACTCAGGTCGCGGCTTTATTAATGAACTGAAGCATCGAAGTGACGGGATATTTCACCGCGCTGATCGCCTGCTCCCTGAATTTCGACTGAGTCACCGCGTAAATAAATGTGTTCGTGCAGCAACTGAAATTCATCAGGAAAGTCCCGACGTAGAGAAAGATCCATTCAGAATCATTGAAATCGTTTCCTTTTCCTGAGACCTGATAATATATGACATTTACAACTATTGTCATCCACAGGAGGATGAAGCTGCCGGAGAGGGTGAAGAGTAAAACCACAGACCTCCTCCTGCTCTCCATCTCCGGGTCACTGCGGTTCTCCCCCTTGCTCTGACCCTTCAGCCCCTTACGGACCCGACTGGCCACTAAAATGTGCCTGACTGTCAGAGCATTGAGCAGCAGGATCCCAGCGAAAGGGAGGAACGGAGTTAAAACCGTATCGAGCCAGTCATATCCCACCCACCAGGGGTCAGTGAAATAATTGTCCTTGGTAATACAGGACCACGGTACATTGTCGATGATCATCCAGGGTTCCCATATGAAGTATCGGGGAACGTTTCTCAGACAGGACAGTACGCCGGTTGTTGTCAGAACCACAGCCGCAGTTTTCCCGGTGCAATATTTTGTTTTCAGTTTCTGACAGCAAATGGCGACAAACCGGTCAAAGGTGAAAGTGACGGTGAACCAGACAGAACAGTGTGTGGCTGTGAAGCTCAGTACATCGATAACACTGCACACAGGGGTGATACCCAGAAAACTCCACGGGAAGTAATACACTCTGATTCGATTCAAAATGACGCTGATGACAATGGTCAGTAGATCCGCCGCTGACATTGCTACCAGGTAGCAAGTGGAGCAGGTAGAGAGGCCGCACTTTCCCCGGGACAGGATCACAATCGCCACTACATTCACTGGAGAGGGAGAGCAGACACTGGACATTACTGAAAACATTCTCTGGGAATTAACATGGGATCGGGCTTTAGCTAAAACTTGGGAGTGCTAGAGTCTGTAAAATGCTGCTAATCTAACACCAGAAATGGGTCGCACTGTCTCTCACCTGTCTTCTTCAGTGTGGAGACAAGACGATATGTGGGGAATCGTTGGCGATAAAAGCGATCTGCATGAACAACAACGATCTGTGCTGATCCCCATTCCAGTCACTGATGGGGCCGGTTTCACTGAATTAACTGTGACTGACCAGGACTCTGGAAAATCAGCATCTGATGAGGCCGAGAAGGGATACAAAGAGGAGCCACACACAAAACTGAAGGAACACACTAGGTCAGGCAGCATCCATGAAATTGAATCATCTTTCGTTTCGGGTCGAGACCCTCCCTCAGGTCGAAGCGCTGCCCCGATTTATTTCGGGTTTGAGAGGGAAAGAAGGGACCATTTAGTGACCTGTGGCTGAGTTACTCCGTTAATGGATTAATTCTACAGCGCAGTTTAATTCGATAACACACGACAGCAGATCCGTGAACACTAGTTCAGGTGATCAGACACAATTATTGACCAACAGACAGTGGGATCCGACTGTGACAGACTCCACAGGGAGACGTGAAGCACAGTACTAGGGTTTCCCTCTGATCAATAACTTCGGAAAAGTGTACTTCAGAATGCAAACATCTCCCAGTCACAACTTCCCGGAGAGATCCCTGGCCCCAGCACTGGGACATCTCTGGACAAGGTGTCATTCAAGGCAAGACCAGCGTTCTATTCGATCCCGTGAGATAGAGGAGAAACATGGACTTAGTTCCACTTGTTATTAAATATAAAAATTCAGAATGTGACCTTGGCAGGATCGATATCTCTGATGGATATTTGTGCAATGATGATCAGGTTGTAAGCTTGTAACATTATCTTAAACAGGTTCACATCGGTTAACACACAGAAATACCGAACATGAATTGCTCTGCTCACTCACCAGGAACTCCAATGACGGCAATGAACACGTACAATATGCTCTCCACACTGATATACCGATCGAACATTGCAGACATTTTCTCTGCCCAGTGATTTGTCTCTTTGTGCGACAGGCGATCTCTCGGAATGAAATGTTAAGGCAGCACATGCCTGGGGTTTTTAAATACAATTCAGCAATTCCACAGGGAGAAATTTCAAAAGATTTAAATAGAAAGGTTTCTAAATTATTTACAAACCAATTACGTCAGACAGCTACAGTCCCTGCGATGACAGATTGTGATTAAATTAATGAATAATTTTTAGATAATTTGTGGGAGTTAAATGTGAACCGTCCAAGATGCCTTCCCAATTAAATGTGCTTCCACTGTAAATATGTACTTTAAAGGAACCAGTTGTTGGACACAGAATATTGAAGTAAATTATGACACTGTGCCTGTGAAATTGTACTGAATCACCTACTGTTACCATTCTCCTCAAGAGTATAAACTCTTGATGTAGTTTGTGCTTGTTGGACTCTACTGAGAGGGCCTCGAAGAAATTGTCTGTATTGATGAATAAACACAATTTCATATCCACTAAGTCCTCCAATTGCTTCAGTGACTTAGTCAAACGCAGATCGTTTGGGGGATCATCCAGGACCCATCCCTAACCCGATCACATGCCATGAAATTGAGCAGTCTGGTGTGTGGAGGGGTTATGTTTTAATGATGTCACTCCGTATGTGTTAAAGAACAGGGCTGAGAGCTGGAGAGGCGGATAAGGAAGTGCAATTTTGTGTGTGTGTGTGTGTGTGTGTGTGTGCGTGTGTGTGTGTGTGTGTGTGTGTGTGTGTGTGTGTGTGTGTGTGTGTGTGTGTGTGTGTGTGTGTGTGTGTGTGTGTGTGCGTCAGTGTGTTTCTGTGTCTGTGTCTCTGCTTGTCCCTGCCTGACTATACACGTGCCCGTACACCTCCAATTCAGTTTATCCCCCTTGGTTCAGCCCCTTCCCATCTGTCTCCGCAATGCAGATGTTCCCGAACTCTCATTTCAAACGCTTCACAAACGGCCGCTAAACCGTAACAAAGCAAGAACAGAGGCCAAATTTCAACTTGCATTGATTATTCATGTATGTAGAAATAAAACAACCTTGAGACTCGTCACAGCTCTATTTCAGCAGACAACCCCAAAAACACATTAGATTATCCCGGAGCAAGAATCATTTCACAAAATAGCTATCTCCATTAAAAAAAAACCAAGAACAGAGGTTAAAGTTTATATTGAATTAATTATTATTACATTAAAACGGAACAACCCTGAGATCTGACACACCTCCAAATCCACCGGCTCCCCAAGCCAGTGCTCACCCCCGAATCCGCCAACACCCCCAACTCTCTGCAAATCAGTGCGCATCCGCAAATCTGTGCTCACTGGCAAAACCTCATTCAACCCTCAAATCAGTGTGCACCCCAAAGGCAACCGGCACCCGAAAGTTCCACTGGAATCACACGTTCTCTGACATTCCCTTAAATCTGTGTACTTTCGCAAAGTAACATTCGCCGCCAAATCCGTATGCACCCCCAGATTCACCGAGAGGTCCCGAAATATGCGCACATCCGGAAATCCATGTGGACCCCAAATCCGTGCGCACACCGACACATTACACTCTCACAGAGCAGGATTCACTTCAACCACTTTACAAAATAGCTGCGTCCACCTTAAAAGTAGCAAGAACAAAGTTTAAATTGCAACCACCCGCCCACATGCATGTTCCTCATGTAATCATTGACATCCCCTTAAATCTTCACGCCTCCCCAAATCCATCTTTATCCCCTCATCAAAATGAATGACGAAGGGTCTCGGCCCGAAACGTCGACAGCGCTTCTCCCTATAGATGCTGCCTCGCCTGCTGTGTTCTACCAGCATTTTGTGTGTGTTGTTGTTTATTCCCTCATCAGTGGGTTTCCCAAATCCACCGAATCCCATATTCGCTGACAAACCCCTACGTCTGCTCACATCCACAAATCCCTGTGCACCCCCATGTTCAGCAAAATATCCCAAAGTCAGCCAAATCCTCAAATCTGTGCAGACTTCCAAATCCGTGCCCACGCCGAACCCGCAGACACACTCAAATCCACCGACATACCCAGATCAGTGCGCACCCCAGAACTGCCGACACTCCCAAATCCGTGCCCACGCCGAACCCGCAGACACACTCAAATCCACCGTTATACCCAGATATGTGCGCACCCCAGACCTGCTGACACTCCCAAATCCGTGCCCACGCCGAACCCGCAGACACACTCAAATCCACCGACATACCCAGATCTGTGAGCACCCCAGACCTGCCGACACTCCCAAATCCGTGCCCACGCCGAACCCGCAGACACACTCAAATCCACCGACATACCCAGACCTGTGCGCACCCCAGACCTGCCGACACTCCCAAATCCGTGCCCACGCCGAACCCGCAGACACACTCAAATCCACCGACATACCCAGATATGTGCGCACCCCAGACCTGCTGACTCTCCCACATGCAAGATAGATTATCATTTCAAGAATCATTTCAAGCAGTTCTCAAAATATCTGCCTCCACCCTAAAAAATAGCAAGAACTGAGGTCAAGGTTCAAGTTGCATTTATTATTAAAGTTTGTATCAATGAAACAGCCTTGAGATTCGACAACCTCCGAATCCACCGGGATTCCCAAATTGCGCTAATCTGCAAATCTGTGTGTTCTCCCAAAACTGTGCACACCCGCAAAGCGGCATGCAAACCACAACTCAGTGTTCGCTCCCAATTCAGTGTGTATCCCCAAATCCATGCGCACCCCCAAACCTGTCGTCACTCCCGAATCCACCTACATAACCGGATCCGTGCTCACCCTAAACCTGCCGACTCTCCCAAATCCACCCACATACCCAGATCCGTGCGCACCCCAAATCTGCCGACACTCCCGAATCCACCTACATACCCTGATCTGTGCGCACCCCAAGCCTGAATACTCCCCACTTGCACATTAGATTACCCCAGAGCAAGAATCACTTCAAACAAATCACAAAATAGCAAGAACACAACTGAAAGTGTATTTGTTATTAAAGTAAATGAATTAATCTTGCGATTCATCACACCCCTAAATTCAAGAGCACCCCAATCTGTGTGGATCCTCAAATCCGCAGTGCAAATAGATTTTCACTCCCAAATAGCTGCCTCCATCTTAAAAAGTTCGAAGTTCATAATGTGTTCATTATTAATGTATCATTATGTATATGTATCTCTGAGTACTTACATGCGTTCGTGTGTGTGTCTTTGTGTCAGAGAGTAGCTGGCAGACAGAGCACGCGCTTTGTCGTGACGGTTTGGCTACTGAGAACACTTGGCGAGTACAACAGAGGGATGTGTGTACACTGGTTCGGGGAACTATATAGCATTGCATTGTTTGTAAGGGATACAGCAATATCATGGGCTTAACTCTGAGGAGGTTCAACAGGGAATGAAAGGGTAAACCTTTGAGGAGCGTTTCATGGTTTTGGGAGGAAAATGAGGGAGAAACCCTATAACCATATAACCGTATAAAAATTACAGCACGGAAACAGCCCATCTCGGCCCTTCTCGTCTGAGCCGAACTCTTGCTCTCACCTAGTCCCACCGACCTGCACTCAACCCATAACCCTCCATTCCTTTCCTGTCCATATACCGATACAATTGTACACAGCTATCACTCTCTGAGTAAAGAGGTTACCCCTCGTGTTACCCCTAAACTTTTGCCCCCTCTCAACTCATGTCCTCTTGTTTGAATCTCCCCTGCTCTTAGTGTAAAACAGCCTATCCACGTCAACTCTCTCTATCCCCCTCATACTTTTAAATACCTCAATCAAGTCCCCACTCAACCATCTACGCTCCAAAGAATAAATACCTAACTTGTTCAACATTTCTCCGTAACTTAGGTGCTGAAACCCAGGTAACATTTTAGTAAATCTCCTCTGTACTCTCTCTATTTTATTGAGATTTTTCCTATAATTTGGTGACCAGAACAGTACACAATACTCCAAATTTGGCCTCACTAATGCCTTGCACAATTTTAACATTACATCCCAACTCCTATACTCAATGCTCTGATTTATAAAGGCCAGGATATCAAAAGCTTTCTTCACCACCCTATCCACATGAGATTCCACCTTCAGGGAACTATGCCCCATTATTCCTAGATCACTCTGTTCTACTGCAGTCTTCAATGCCCCACCATTTACCATGTATGTCCTATTTTGATTAGTCCTATCAAAACGTAGCACCTCACACTTAACAGCATTAAACTCCATTTGCCATCTTTCAGCTCACTCTTCTGACTGGCCTAAATCTCTCTGGAAGCTTTGAAAACCTACTTCATTATCCACAACGCCACCTATCTTAGTATCAGCTGCATACTTACTAATCCAATTTACCACCTCATCATCCAGATCATTAATGTATATGACATACAACATTGGACCCAATACAGATCCCTGAGGCACATCACTAGTCACCGGACTCCAACGTGACAAACAGCAATCCACCACTACTCTCTGGCCTCTTCCATCCAGCCACTGTTGAATCCATTTCACTAGTTCAATATTAATACCTAACGATTGAACATTCCGAACTAACCTTCTGTGTGGAACTTTGTCAAAGGCCTTACTGAAGTCCATATAGACAACATCCACTGCTTTACCCTCGTCAACTTTCCTAGTGACCTCTTCAAAAAATTGAATAAGATTTGTCAAATATGACCTTCCACGCACAGATCCATGTTGACAGTTCCTAATCAGACCCTGTCTTTCCAGATAATTTTCCATACCATCTCTAATAATACTTTCCATTAATTTACCCACCACTGATGTCAAATTTACAGGCCGATAATTTCTGGGATTACTCTTAGAACACTTTTTAAACAATGGAACCACATGAGCAATACGCCAATCCTCCGGCACCATCCCCATTTCTAATGACATTTGAAATATTTCTGTCAGAGCCCCTGCTCTTTCTGCACTGACTTCCTTCAAGGTCCTATGGAATATCCTGTCAGGATCCGGAGATTTATCCATTTTTATATTCTTTAAAAGTTCTAGTACTTCCTCTTCTTTAATCCTCTTAATTTCGATAACTACCCTACTTGCTTCCCTTACATTACACAATTCAATATCCTTCTCATTAGTGAATACCGATGAAAAGAAATTGTTCAAAATCTCCCCCATCTCCTTTGGCTCCACACATAGCTGCCAACTCTGATTCTCTGAGGGACCAATTTTATCCCTCACTATCCTTTTGCTATTAATATACCTGTAGAAGCCCCTTGGATTTATTTTCACCTTACTTGCCAAAACAACCTCATATCTTCTTTTAGCTTTTCTAATTTCTTTCTTAAGATTCTTTTTACATTCTTTATATTCCTCCAGCACCTCATTTACTCCATGCTACCTATATTTATTGTAGACCTCTCTCTTTTCCGAACCAAGTTTCCAATATCCTTTGAAAACCTTGGCTCTCTCAATCTTTTAACCTTTCCTTTCAACCTAACAGGAAAATACAGATTCTGTACCCTCAAAATGTCACCTTACAATGACCTCCAATTCTCTATTAAATCTTTCCCATAAAACAAATTGTCCCAATCCACTCCTTCTGGATCCTTTCGCATCTCCTCAAAGTTAGCCTTTCTCCAATCAAAAATCTCAACCCTGGGTCCAGTCCTATCCTTCTCCATAATTATATTGAAGCTAATGGTATTGTGATCACTGGACCCGAAGTGCTCCCCAGCACATACCTCCGTCACCTGTCCTATCTCAGTACCTAACAGGAGATCCAACACTGCCCCTTGTCTAATTGGTACCGTTATGTATTGCGGCAAAAATCTATCCTGCACACATTTTAAAAACTCCAAACCTTCCAGCCTTTTTACAGAATGGGCTTCCCAGGCTCAGTGTGGAAAATTAAAATTTTCCACAATCACAGCTTTGCTTACTACAAATATCTGCTATTTCCTTACAAATTTGCTCCACCAATTCTCTCTCCCCATTCCTCAATTCCACCTAAACAGTCTACCTAGACGAGCTCTCTAATCTATCCTGCCAAAGCACCGCTGTAATATTTCCTCGGACAAGCAATGCAACACATCGCCCTCTTGCCCCCCTCCCCCGATTCTATCACACCTGAAACAACGAAATCCAGGAATATTTAGTTGACAATCACACCCCTCCTGCAAGGATGTTTCACTAATAGCTACAATATCATATTTCCAGGTATCAATCCATGCTCTGAGCTCACCCACATTTCTTACATTGCTCCTAACATTAAAATATATACTTTTAAGAAACTCTCTACTTCTTCCTCTCTGTTTAACCCTAACGGTGCAAACAACTTTATTGTCTTTTTTTACTTCTCCCCTCCATCTTCGGTTTGAGCGCTCCCCTTTTCTGTCAACTGCCTATCCTCCCTTACACACTGTCTACCAGCTTTCTCTATTTGTGAACTAACCTCCTCTCCTTTTGTCTCTTCAAATTGATTCCCACCCCCAACCATTCTAGTTTGAAGTCTCCCCAGTAGCCTTAGCAAATCTCCCCGCCATGATTTTGGTCCCCCTACAATTCAAGTGTAACCCGTCTTTATTGTACAGGTCACACCTGCTCCAAAAGAGGTCCCAATGATCCCGAAGCTTGAATCCCTGCCCCATGCTCCAATCCTTCAGCCACGCATTTATCATCCTCCTCATTCCATTCCTACTCTCACTGTCGCGTGGCTACCATTGCGGTCCTTCTTCTCAACTGCCTTCCTAACTCCCTATATTCTTCTTTCGGGACCTCTTCCCTTTTCCTACTTATGTCATTGGTATCAATATGTACCACGACCTCTGGCTCATCACCCTCCCACTTCAGGATATTTTGGACGCGATCAGAAACATCCCGGACCCTGGCACCAGGGAGGCAAACTACCATCCGGGTATCCTGACCGCGTCCACAGAATCGCCTATCTGACACCTAACTATAGTGTCCACTATCACTACTGCCTTCCTCTTCCTTTCCCTACCCTTCTGAGCTACAGGGCCGGACTCTATGCTGGAGGCATGCCCACTGTTGCTTCCCCCAGGCAGGCTGCCCCCTCCCCAACAGTACTTAAACAGGAGTACTTATTGTCAAGCGGTACAGCCACTACCCTACTTGTTTCCCTTACCTTACATAGTTCAACATCCTTCTCCTTAGTGAATCCCGAACAAAAGAAATTGTTCAGAAAGATAAATTCTGATAGTCTTGTGTCTTGTAAAATTTGCAAAAATAGAAAATATTCTGTGAACAATGAATGAAAATAACACAACTGCAAGAAATTGGACAAATTGTCAATGGTGGGAACGGAGACGGGCTAATAGTCAGTGGTTCATTAGGTAATTTATCTGTACATTTGTTGAAATTGTTTGATGAAGCCGACTCACAGATGACACCCATATAACTGTGGATTCGGTGACGTCCAACGGGTAACGTAACGATGCTAATCGTTTATTAAGTTATTTCTCATCCACGTTGACGGTTTTGTGGCACCAAACCAAACTAAAACCAAGCAGGCCTGAACATTCCGTACCGAGGGAAAGGATTATCGAATTTAAGAGCCGAATCAAATGCCTTTTCAAAACTTAAAAAAAAATCTTAATATACTTCGCCTACTGTTAGTTATTTGGAGTTGTTTCATTTCGAAACTGCAAACTCTGTGACCGATATATTGCAGTGATATTAAGCCTGATGTAGGTTTTGATTCCGAATCTCAGCTACCGACATTCACCCACCTGGGTATTTGAATATATGGCGTATTTACCAGAGATATGAATGATCCAGCAATTTATTTGATCTACCAAGAAGACTTACAATTGGATTTGTGTTCGATCCACAGTGTCGACCAGAAAACGTCACTGCATGTTTGACTCCATTCCTCAGCCCCTCCCTGAACTTCCCTCGTGTCACTGTGTAGATAGTTTGAAGTACGCGGGAAACAAGAGGACGGAACGTGAAATGCAGCGAGGTGGTAAGTTTCCGTCCAAGGAAGTGGAGCTGCTTCTGCACGCGGACATTGTTTATTTTAAATCTCTCTCGTTTAACGTTATAGAATTCAGCACCTGTGCTGCGTGAAGTATTGGTCGGTCCTGTTCCTAGATCATTGCAATTGGCGAAATTTTAAATTTTAAAGACACAAGATATTAGATTCAATGCTTCTGCAGAGCGGGCATTTTAATTACGTAGGGAAAATTGACACAAAAAATGAACACCCAGGTTACCGTTGAGGGTACAAGTAAATTCACAGCTATTTTCCATACCTGGATTCTGGATGAAATTCCACGCTGATCATTTTCCCTGGTAAACGGATGAATCTATAACTGCAGTTTACCACTCTAACGCAATTTCATAGACACGACCATGTGCTGTGTTTCTTACAGCATCCCCTTTCCGAGAAATCTATCCCCCCCCCTCCTCCATTCTCAGTTGGATTCGGTTCTCTTTTGTTTCTGCACAAGCCGCTGCCCTCTCTTCATTCAGTACCTCAGTCATCCTCTCTGCACCACCTGAATGTCAATCTGTCCGGACCTAATTTCTGCCGTAAGGCCATAAGACATAGGGGCAGAATTTGGCCTTTCGGCAAATCATCTTTTTCACCATTTCATCACAGCTGATCTAATCCCTCTCATCCCCAATCTCCTGCCTTCTATCCGTATCTCTTCATGAACCAAACAACCAAGAATCTATCAACCTCTGCCTCAACTGTACTGTAGATAAAGACTTGGCCTCCACAGCTGCCGGGGGAAAATCATTACACAGATCCAGCATTCTCCTTCTCAAGAAATTCCTCCTCATCTCCGTTCTAAAATCACGCACTTCCGTTCTGAGTCATTCATTCCCACATCACAGGAAGCATCCTCTGCACATCAACTCTATCAAGGTCTGACACTATACGATCGATTTCAATGAGGTTATCCCTCAGTCTTCTGAATTCTGGGGTATACCAGCCGGAGCCATCAAACACTCTTCCTATGACAAGCCATTCAATCCTGGAATCATTTGCGTGAACCTCCTTTTGAAACTTCCGCAGTCTCGGCACACCCTTTCTGAGATAAGGGGCTCTAACCTGTTGACGACAATCCAGGGGCAGCAATAACATACACACCAGGGACTGCAGCCGTTCAAAAATGCAGCTCATCAGCACCTTCTCAAGCACAACTGGGAATGGGCAATAAATGATCACTTCCAATAAATTAAAAAAATTTAAAACGTGAAGCTTCACCGCCGCTTTAAAATGTTTCAACATTACATCCTTCCGTCATTCCGTCATGTTTGATTTATTGTCACTACAACCTTTGACAGCCTTGCTCGAGAAGGGATGGGAGAATTGTTTATCGCGCCACAGCTGCATTTCTAATACCATCCCCTCTCAGTAAGAATATAAGAGCATAAGAAATAGGAGCAGGAGTGGGCCATCCGGCCCATCGAGCCTGCCCTGCCATTCAATAAGATCATGGCTGGTCTGTCCGTAAACTTAGCTCCATCTACCTGCCTTTTCCCCTTAGCACGTAATTATCTTACTGTGTAAAAATCTATCTAACTGTATCTTAAAAATATTTAATGAAGAAGCCACAACTGCCTCTGGGAAAAACAGTTTCTCTGCATCTCCGTCCTGAATCTTCTCCCCTGAATCTTGAGGCAATGTCCCCTAGTTCTACTCTCACCTGCCAATGGAAACAACTTTCCTACTTCTATCTTATCTATCCCTTTCAGAATTGTGTATGTTTCTATTAGATCCGCTCTCATTCTTCTGAATTCCGGAGAATATAGTCCCAGGTGACTCAATTTCTCCTGAGAGGTTAACCCCTTCATCTCTGGAATCAACCTGGAGAACCTTCTCTACACTGACTCCATAGCCAGTATATCCTTCCTCAAGTATGGAAACCAGAACTGCACACAATACTCCAGGCTCGGCCTCACCAGTACCCTGTATAGTTGCAGCATGACCTCCCTGAATTCTCTTGAATTCAAACCCTCTAGCAATGAAGGCCAACTTTCCTTTTGCCCTCTTAATAACCTGTTGTAGCTGCAAGGCGACTTTTTGCGATTCATGAACAAGCACTCCCAAATCCCATTGCACAACAGCATGCTGCAATCTTTCACCATTCAAATAATAACCTGCTCTTCTATTATTCCTTCCAAGTTGGATGATCTCGCATTTACCAACGTTGTATTCCATCTGCCAGACCCTGGCCCACTCACTTAACCTATTTATATCCCTCTGCAGACTCTCCACATCCTCTGTACAATTTGTTTTTTTGTTTTTTTTTGCACTCAGTTTAGTGTCATCAGCAAATTTTGCTACGCTGTACTCAGTCCCCTCTTCCAAATCATCAGTGTAAATGGTTAACATCTGCGGGTCCAGCACCGATCCCTGCGGCACCCCACTCACCACTGATTACTACACATCTCCATTTATAGTTCAAACTGCGGCGTCGTGCAGTTTTAGACCCGCTTTGGAAGGGACCGCGCGCTTTCTGAATGAAAAGACAGTAATCACATATTTTGCACTGTTGTAATGGAAATTCTAGGTATCCTAGGCTCTAGGCTCTATTCTAGGCTCACTTTAACATATTTAGTTTTCCATGTTTCATGTATATATCTCCAGTTGTTACATAAATCCCTGGGATAATCGATAGTCCAGTGTATTAGAGAAGAATTCTACCAATCTAAGAAAAATCATATTGGCTTCACATAGCTCTTCGCCCCAGATTCTGGCATTAATCCAATGTTTTGAATACAATTTCGGCTATGTAGCGATCACATCAGCGCCTTTTTGTTGAATTCAATTAATTTGCTCATTTTACTAGAACCGGCAAACCATTAACAGTCGATCACCTGTTTGTAGGAATATAGGCACATTTACCAGATATATAAATAACATAGAAATGACTTTCAACTCCCGTCAACGCTTGCAATCCGATTTGCGATTTACCTACAAAGCCGACCATTTAACGTAACCAGACGTTTGACTCCACGCTTCAGCTCCTCCCTGAATTTCCTCTGTGACAGAGTGTAGATACACGTGTTGGTGCAGGTACAGAGAAACTGCAACATGAACCCAAACTGTTGCAGGAAATACGTCGGGGTGTTCAAATATCTGTCTGTGTAAAAGTAATTCTGAATTTGCCAGTTCATAGTATATACAATAATGGGGATCCACAACAATATGAAATTGGCCGATAGAGCGAACAACAAAATTATTGATTTTCTCCGGTTCTCCACCTCTGGATCATTCTTTTTCTCTCTGCTGTTCCTGAGCCCCCGGCGAACTCTGTTTGCCGCGACAATATGACTGACTGTGAAAGCATTAAAAAGTAGAATCAAACCGATCGGCAATAAAGGTGTAGTTATAGTGTTAAACAACTGGTATGCTTTCCACAGCGCTAAAGTAAGATAATCCTTCCCGAAAACGCATCGCCAGGGTATTTTATCAATGATAAGGTAAGGAGCTACCACAAAGTACAATGGAATACACTTCGCACAGCTTCCTAAACCCACAATTACTATCACAATAGTCGCCGTCCTCTCGGTGCAGTATCGTTCCCGCAGCTTTTGACTGCAGATTGCAATACAACGATCGAACGTGAAAGCCACCGTGAGCCAAACAGAAGAGTCCATGGTTGCGACCCTCAGGACAAGAGTCAGGGCACAAACCGGGGTAACCAGCAAATAAGGGGCATAAACATATATATTATTGACCTGATCGAGTACAACAGCAATAATAACACCCAATAAATCAGCTGCTGCCATTCCCACCAGGTAACGGGAGATGCATTTAGAGAGTCCGCAGTTTCCCAGAGACAGGATCACAATCGCCACTAAATTAACTGCAAGGAAGCAAAGAAGAGTAAGGTTAATGCGCGGAAACCCTGATCATTTTTACCTGATATGCATGCACAGAAATATGTTAAATCGGATTGAGTGGACGTCAGACATCTGATCCCATGCCGGGTCAGGCAGGCTTCAGATCAGAGAGTGGAAATGTTGTTCGTACGGTCGCCGTCACTGTCCTTCGATTGGATGGTAACGACGGACCCGAGCAAGAGTCGAGCAACAACTTTCAGTTGATAACAGACATTCCGGTGCGCTGCTTATCGACCCCCTCATCCAGACAGACACATCGTTGTGGATGAAAATGTTGAAGGTTTTATACTGCGGGAATAAAGAGGACTCAGGGAGACTGTTTCTCCGGAGGTAACAGTTTGGAGTGGAGGGACAGCAGAGCTAACTGCATGTTTCGATGTACAGCTGGCAACAAACTTGAATCCTGTACATTGTGACGGGGACGCAACATAAATGTTTTTACTCCCTCATGCTGTCAGATGGTTGTAAGATATAAAATAAATCATATCTAATCTCATGTCCATTAAATCCGCCGGAAGGAGGAGGGCGTGGTAAAATGGTTATCGTGGCAATTGCAAAGACATTCAGACAAATGAATACAGAGAAATAAAATTTTTGTTATTCCAATATGGAGAGCGGAAAAAAGTAGGTTTTCCAGACAAACCGGGGAGCCCGCAAAGAGAGCTGCAGCGATATTAAAGATACTGTTGCCATTTCAGTAAACGTTTGTGTTTCCATTTTGATACAGAATCAGATTTAGGACAATACCTGCTGTTACAGATGAAAGGACGAATATGGTAAAATGCTAGAAGGGTATCAACATTAATCAGTTGTTAAAATTGACAAAACGATCGGACTCGAGAAACGAGTAACAATTCCAGAGGAAAGTAACAGCAGAAAATGAAATAAATATTGAAACCTGAACCGGCTTAACACACTCATCAGATGAGGCGTTATGTGGAAGAAACGTTACAAGACCATCTCATATACATGCAGTCGGAGCCAATTCCAGTTACTTACCAGGGATACCAATCGCTGCCAGTACAGGATAGTAAATACTCGCCATGTAGTAAATTGATGGATATCCCATTTTCTGTGTGAATTTGTGATGAGTTGTAAATTGTCCAACATCCGATGTCTGCAGTTGATTGCTTTGCAAGCTCTTATAGAGGAGAGGGATGTGAACTCTGACAATTAATCATAACAAGTGGTCGGTAACATCAGTGACAGTCCACTGAACAAACACACTTCATGTTTGTTTCCATTTATATGAATTGCATCATCTTGCAATTAAAATCGCGCCCTCAGAGGAATCACAAAAAATTATGTTTATTTTTGTTTATTCATACCTTCAAACGAGAAAGTTGTACGTTCTTTCTCGATGCCACTGAGTTGGTGTTTTTCAGATAAAATAATCCTTAGTCTCAATATTTTTACGACGTGGACTATCATCCTCAAATAATTATCAATTGTAACAATTGGCGAAGCGCATTAAAATTCTGAGGTTAAAGGAAGGCATCTAGTTTGATTGTTCAATTCAATTGTTCAATCCTTTTGGATTGGTTTGGTGTCACCAGACTTTCTGTGAAACTAGATACAATCAACAGTATTTTTTGTTTTGCATGGAACTGCACTGTTTAACACGAGTTCTTGTATTTCTCCCACAAACATACCGATCCATTTCCCCTCTCTCCATTGGCATTTTGTGCCATTTCTTGCAGGTGTGTTATTTTCATACATTGCTCACTGCACATTTTTCTTCTATTGATTTGCGCATTTTACGAGGCTCAGAGTGTCCATGTGGGAAGGCAAATGACGTCTAGTAGAGGTGGTTTATTCACAGGTGATGTGGCCTCTATCTTTTCCTTACTGGATTTAAGAATCGTTGCATTTAAGTCGAATTAATTGATATCCGCCAACTAAAATGGCAATGACATACTCGCGCTGTCCCTGTCTGTGGGAAGTCCCATGCCTTCGTTATTTCTCTGATGAATCATTTCGGAACAGTTTTTGTCGTTCCAGTCGCACGTTATTTTAATACAGGATCTGTTTCTGATAAATATTGCGTTTGGGAAGTCCCAGGCCTTGATAATATCTACATGAAACACTGTATGGTTGGATAAGTTGCCCTATGAAAGAAGTATCTGCGATTCGCCGTATTTCCTAAACATTTTGTGCCCAAAGGGATAGCTCCTCTCAGTTACCTTTATCAGTATTCCAACGCTAGGTTTCTTAACTCGCCATTTACAGCAGAGAGTCAGAGGAATTGGAATCACGCTGTACTGTGCCGCGGTTTTTCCAAGTCAAGTGGTTCAGTTTTAGTTCTGCTGGAATACCTTTTCATTACTTTGTGGTTAATTTAACGGCCATTGTGATCCTGCCTCGGGGAATATGTGCATTTTCGATACGCATCTCCCGTATAGGTGGAAATGGCAGAAGGATATCTCATGCTAATTGTATTCGTTGTGATTGTGCAGTCGAATTACATCTATTATTATGCTATTATGATCACTCATATTTGCGCTCAAGTTCTTGCACCGAGTTTTGTAAATAGGGACAGTGTCATCTGACTAACAGTGGGTTTCATTGTCAATTGCTCTATCGCAGTTTGTTGACAAACGCTACGGGAAAGATGCTGCACGAAGAGAACGGACTTTGTGGTCGTAATGATTATGTTGTTCTCTCTATCAGCCAATTTCAACAGCCCTAGATAGTATCATCTATCATCTGGCATTCACCAGGCACCTGTTCGCATTTATGTTGCAAGTGGTGAGTATGGGGGTGAACACGTGTACCTTTGAAATAATGTTGGCAAATTTCCATGAGGAGCTCAAGAATGGAAGGAAGCTGTTGTGTAGATAACGCGCGACTCTGATTGCACGTCGGCAGAGATTGGAAACAAAACTTGTGAAACATTAATGCGTTTGGCAGGTCTGCCATTTATTCATTGAATCATATATTCGTGGCTTTTAGACACTGAAATGGGCACATTCGCCCAGCTGATCTTTTATAGTCAAGACACCTATCTAAGCTCATCTCATCCCTGTCTGTCAGCCATTTCCATTTAAACTGTGTGACTGCACAAATGCCTTTTAAAGATTTCAGTTTTACATATCTTACGGTTATATCAGCGCGTTTCATGTATTTACCAACTTTTGAGTGAATCTCCTTTCCTTGTTAGCATGTTTAATCGTAAAGTGACGTATTTCAGGGCATGGCTGTAGGTTGAACCATTAATTCATGAAGGCATCTCCTTGACCACTGGGATCCTCTTCCATCCGCCGAAGGTTCCATCTTTAGACAGGATGGGAAACTGGAGCAAACAACGAAGAATTGCGGATATTATTTCTGCGTTGGTAGAAGCTAATTATAGGAATGATTTGGCAGCTATTGTGTGATGCAGATGGGATTTTCCAGGACTTGAGGTCGTTTCCTATGAAGGAAAGTTAACCACGCTAGAGCTTCTCTTTGGAGCAATGAAGGATGAGGAGTGAATTAATACAGGCACAGTGGCATGCAAAAGTATGGACACCCCTGGTCAAAATTTCTGTTACTGTGACTTGCTAAGCGAATAAAAGATGACCTGATTTCCAAAACGCGTAAAGATAAAGACGAAACATTTCTTTAATATTTTAAGTAAGATTATTTTTTTCTTTCCATCTTTAACGGTTTCAAATAACAAAAAAAAGAAAAGGGCCCTAAGCAAAAGTTTGGGCACCCTGCATCGTCAGTACATAGTAACACTCCGTTTGGCAGGTATCACAGCTTGTAAACGCTCTCTGTTGTAACGGTCCCTTCTGGCACCTGGCTATTTTCCTCAGGAATTGAGCCTCAATCACCTCGTTTAGTTCCCAGTCATTCCCAAGTTCCACCAACTACAAACACCTGCTGTCCATCAGCAAATGCAGTATAAAAACTCTGTGATCACAACAAGGAGTTGCCAGCTCGTTGGTCGACTCGTGTTTGAGTAACCTCGGTCCATGGTTCTTAGGACTATTAGTTCTAAGTCTAGCATCGCTCCTGAATTCTCTGCTAAGACCAAGACTCGGGGTAAAGATTCCCTTGGCACCAATTCCACGCTCGCTCCGACCGTAACGCCTCCCGACTTGGGCTCCGCGCCCGTGTTCAGCACTTGGGTTCGTTCCACCGCCACGTCCTTGCAACAGAACGAACTGGCCACGATGAACCCAGCGGACACGGATCCCGTACAACAGGCCCTGGCCAGCCCGGTTACCTATTGGGCGCCCACGACCAACTACTTCGGGAGATCACGGAAAACCTTCGGACACTGACCACGAATGTGAAGAAGGTCAGTGAACAAGTGGACCGGGTCTCCGCTTCTTTTTCTCCGTCCCCTCCAAGAACGCCGGCTCCCCAAACCGCAGTGCTCGGGATGGCTTCACCCCCGGAATCAGCGACACCATCCCCTCGAGAGCCCTATGTACCCGAGCCTGAACCCTACGCCGGGGACCTAGGTAGGTGTCCGGCCTTCCTGTTACAATGCTCCCTAATCTTTGAGCTGCAGCCGCGTACCTACACTTCCAATAAAACAAAGATTTCGTACATCATGGGGCTGCTACGAGGGGATGCCTTGGCCTGGGCAACTGCGATATGGGATAACCGACCAGAGGTTTGTTCCTCCTATTCCTCCTTTGTCCCTGAAATGAGGAAAGTCTTCGAACAATCCATTCGCGGAAAGGACGCCGCGAAACGGTTGCTTACTCTTCGTCAGGCTTCGCGAAGTGTGGCCAGGTATTCCATTGAGTTCCCGACCTTAGCCGCAGACTCCGGGTGGAATAACGAGGTCCTAAGGGAGGCGTTTCGACAAGGCCTCTCTGACCAGATAAAGGATGAGTTGGCCGCGGGGGACGACACGGACTGTCTGGACTCTCTGATCTCGCTAGCCATTCGATTGGATTATAGACTTCAGGAGCGTCTGAGAGAGAGAACCAGTTGCCCCAACGCTCGGGGAAGCCCACAGTCCACCTTACCAGTCTCAACCAGACCCCATTCCCGAGCCGCTCCCAGTGTGGCTCCTGCCACGACCGTCCCCACCCCCCTGGGGGAGGAACGGATGCAGCTGGGACTGAACCGTCTCTCCCCGGCCGAACGAACTCGGAGGTGGAGAGCTTGGGATTGCTACTATTGTGGCCAGCCAGGACATTTCCGGGATACCTGCTCTCAAGCGGCCGAAAGGGAGGGCATCAGTGAAAAAGGTTGTCCTGGTGAGCCGGGCGATATTCCCTTCAGCCCCCAGACTCGGATGCAGATCCTGGCTCCCGTGAATTACCAACGACAGTCTCTGTCCCTGTCTGATTTGGTGGATTCCGGTGCCGCAGGCAATCTGCTGGACGAAGCCATAGCCTCCCAGGCTGGAATACCTCGCGGGCCGCTATCTACCCCGCTGGAGGCCCGGGACCTGGACGGAAAACTGCTGGCTCGGGAGACCCACTGTTCGCCGCCCCTGACCTTGATCCATGTCCGTCAAGTCCTCCAGAGACTATGGGAAAACCAATTATTTGTGAAGGTGGAGAAATGTGAGTTCCACGTTCCTTCGGTCAGCTTCCTGGGTTATATCATCGAGAGCGGGCAGGTGAGAGCAGACCCCGAGAAGATCCGGGCAGTGGAAGAATGGCCTAGGCCCACGACCCGCAAACAACTTCAACGATTCCTGGGGTTTGACAATTTCTACCGCCGATTTATCAGAGACTGCAGTCGGGTGGCGGCCCCCCTTACCCCCCTAACTCGCCTACTACCCCCTTTTGTTCGGACTCCGAAGCTGACTCGGCATTCACCGACCTAAAGAGGCGTTTCACCACCACTCTCATTCTGGTCCATCCGGACCCAGCCCGTCAAATCACTGTCGAGGTGGACGCCTCAGACTCCGGGATAGGAGTGTGTCCCTGGTCAAACATCGCCCGAGACTTCGTCCCCGCCCCCCCCCCCCTTCACATGAGAACACCCCCGTACTCACCGATGCAGACCGATCCTCCAAGGCGGTGCGCATCGTTGTCCTCCCTAAACTCCCTTCCTCTCAAGAACCCGCAGATCCTCTCGTCCGTCTTCCGCCTCCACGGAATCCCCGCGGACATCGTCTCCGATCGAGGTCCCCAGTTCGTCTCACAGGTATGGGCCTTCTGTCAAGCCTCAGGTGCATCGGTCAGCCTGTCATCCGGCTTCCACCCCCAGACGGACGGGCAGGCGGAACGGGTTAAACACGACCTGGAGGCGACGCTACGTTGTGTAACGGCAAACAACCCGTCGACCTGGAGCGGCCACCTCCCGTGGGTTGAGTCCGCCCACAACTCTCTGGTGAGCTCTGCCATTGGAAGGTCTCCATTCCGGTGTCCCTGGGCTACCAACCCCCGCTGTTCCCGCACAAGAAGAGGAGATTGCGGTACTGTCGGCTCAGGACCATATCGATCGGTGGTTTAAGGTTTGGGAGGAGACACGCACGGCCCTGCTCAGATCAGCAATACGCAATAGGAAAACGGCCGACCGACACCGGACTCCGGCGCCCGAGTACCCACCTGGGGCGATGTTGTGGTTTTCATCCAAGGATACCCCCGCTCAAGAACGAGTATAGGAAACTCGCCTCTCGCTCCCTGGGACCATTCAAGGTCCAAAGTGTTATCAGTCCCGCAGCGTTCCGCCTAAAACTGCCAAGATCTATGCGCATCCATCCGACTTTTCATGTTTCCCAGTTAAAGCCAGTTTCCATCAGCCCCTTGTGTCCTCCGGCTGAGACTCCCCCACCACCCCCCCACCTGCCCGTATCATCGACAACCATCCGGCATACACCGTCCGAAGACTCCTGGATGTGCGCTGTAGGGGCAGGGGACTCCAATGACTGGTAGACTGGGAAGGTTACGGTCCAGAAGAGACTTCCTGGGTCCCTGTTCCTTCATCCTAGACCATTCTCTCATCCAGGATTTTCATCGGGACCATCCGGACAGGCTTGGAGGATCGCCGGGAGGCTCCCCTGGAGGAAGCGGTACTGTCATGGTCCCTTCTGGCAATCACCCACCTTGCTAGTTACCTCGGGAAGTGGGCCTGAATCCCCTCGTTTAGCCTCCAATCATTCCCAGGTGCCACTAACTACACACACCTGCATTCCGTTAGCAAATGCCGGATAAAAACCCTGTGATCACATCAAGGAGCTGCCAGTTTGTTGGTCGACTCCGGTGTGAGTAACCTTGTTTCATGGTTCTTAGGACTGCCAGTTCTAAGTCTAGCATCGCTCCTGGATACCGTTTCCATGCTCGCTACGTCAAGAACGCCTCCCGACTCTGCCTCTGCGCCCGTGTTCTGCACTTGAGTTCGTCCACAGCCACACTCGTGTAACATAATAATAATATTAACTAATGAAGGGTTATAATGGGGCCCTTGTGGGGCCCCATTCTCTAACTCGTAGAAACATAAACATAACGTGTCCCCCATTCCTGCACAGTCCGTCCAAATAAATATAAAACTCAGATAAATTATGCAATCTTCCTTCATTCCTAATTTTCAAATTTTAATCAAAGTCGTTCCTTCCATATCATATGCGTTTCCAATATTAAAATACTGTTATTGAAATATCTTTATTTAAGTGAGCTTTCCTGTAATCATCCTTCAAACCTAAAACTGAATTCAATGTCATTCTACCCTTCCAAAACCCAGTCTAATTAAACGCTTTCTCACCTTTCTTTAAAAAATACACCTCAAGCGATCGATTACCAAAAATTCCAGCAGATTACATAAATGATATATCCCCATAACTGGAAGGATCAGACGTGGATCTCCCAGGTTTCAGAATAGGCACGACTGCTGCCGTATTCCATGAGGAAAGTAGATGCCCAATCTCCCAACACGATTCAAAAATTTAATATTTTCACAAAGGAGAATTAAATACAATCATAAATATTTCCCTTTCCCGGGGACGCATTGCCTGCATTAATAATATAATATAATAATATTATTTCTAATAATACGTCTATTAATTAATATTATAACTATTATTTATTTCTGCAAAGAAAACTCGACATCAGTGATAATATCATTTCTACAGCGGAATTCCAAATATCATTTCTACAGAGGACTTCCAACACATCAGGGTATTCACTTAGAATCTTATCCCTACGTTCTTTATCTTCTTCACTTAATTTATCTTGATTATGAATCGTAGCAAATGGCCCAGTCAGGAACACAGCCTTCCCTTTTTCAGTAACAATCATTTTGCCCTCATTAATCAATACTGGAATATTATGATACCGACAAATCCCCTCATATTCTAAATCATAGCCTAAACATTTCTAGGTTTAACATCCCTTCCAATATTATCTCCATATAATTTCCAGTAAATCACCTCCTTCCTCACCACTCCCTGTGCCCTTGTATTCTTACCCATGCCACTCGCAGACTGATACATCATGACATAAAACCTTAAATTTCTCCCAATTTGCTTTACCAAATACTCTACCTGCTACAAGTGACTTTTGACCCGGATATAAATCCAAACTCAGCTCATAAAGGCAGGAAGGCTGATTGAAGTTCATATTAACTAATCACCGTGAGAGTTCTCATTTGACCGACAGACATTTCAGCCAATGACCGCAGGGGTCAGTGTTGTGTCTGAACTACGATAGGCTGGTGAAAATCTGCCCCATGTTCTGTCCCTCTTTTTCCGCTCCATCGGCATGGTGGATTTCAGCGAGTCGCTGCTGTCGGTGAGTCCGTTTTGGCGATGTCTGTGGTGGCTGAGGAAAAATGTTTTTGCAGGAAGTGAACAAGGAGGGAGGCCACCTGACTACAACTCCCAGAAAGCCCCGCTGATGAGACAAAAGTTGGGGGTGATCTGGAGAGTCTGGAGGGTTGGCAGAGATTACAGCGGGAAATAGATAGGATGCAGAACTGGGCTGAGCAGAGGCAGATGCAGTTCAGCACAGATAAGTGGTTCAGTTGTGCAGGTCAAAGTTGAACGCAGAATATAATTTCAATGATAAGACTCTTGGCAGTGTGGAAGGCACTCAAAGCTGCTGCGCAGGTTGGCTGTGTTGTTAAGAAGGCATCTGGTGTGATGGCCATCATCAACCGTGGGATTGAGTTCAAGATTTCAAGAGCTGTGAGGTAATGTTGAACTATATTTCTCCTGTCCTGTACATAAGCAATTGCATCCCAACACAGCAGGGCTGCGGGCTTAGTTGCACCTCACTTGGAGTACGGTGTTCAATTCTGGTGACCTCACTAAAGGAAGGCTGTGGATACTATAGAGGGATTGCAGAGGAGATTTACAAGGATGTTGCTTGGATTGGGGAGCATGCTTTATGATAATAGATTGACTGAACTTGGCGTTTTCTCCTTGGAGCACCGGAGGATGAGCTGATTGAGGTGTATAAGATGATGAGAGGCATTGACCATGTAGATAACCAGAGGCATTTTATCAGGGTTGAAATGACTAACATGAGGGGACTTAGTTTTAATGTGTTTTAAAGGGTAAGTTTTTAACACAGAGGCGGTGTCGCTTACATTGCCAGCGACATTGTAAGAAATTCTTAGATAGGTACATGGAGCTTCGGAAAATAGAGGGCTTTACGATAGGGAAATCGTAGGCAGATTCTCGAGTTTTGTGGTCGGCACAGCATTGTTAGCTGAAAGGCCTGTAATTTCTATACTCTATATCAAAGGCAGGCAGATGGGATTAGTTTAAACGGACATCGGGACAGAATGGTAATATTGGGCCAAAGGGCCTGTGTCAGTGCCGTAAGGGAGGGATTCTGTCCCAAACATCGACTCTATTCCCCTCAATAGATGCTGCCTGACTTGACAATGTTTTTGAAAAGTTGCATTCAGTTCTGCTTAGCATTCTGTACAAAGGGTGTTTTGTGCTGGAAGACAGCAGAGGAGATTCATCATGACTGACAGGGCTTGTGCCCAAAAGACAAATCTGAGCAGATTTAGGCCATTCGGCCCATCGAGTCTGCCGCCTTTCCGTTTTCGCTGAAACCAGATCACACTAATTCCCATACACCTACCTTCTTGCCATGTCCTTTGATGTCCTGACTGATCAGAAAACGATCTACTTCCGCCTTAAATATACCCACACAACTGGCCCTATTGCAGTTTGTGGTAGAGCATTCCACAGATCCAATACTCTCTGGCTAATAATAAAAAAATCCTCCTTACCTCTGTTTGAAAATAGAGCCTGAAATTTCTGGCTGCGCCCCCTTGTTCTTGATAGCCCCACCAAAAGAATTATCCTCTCCGCATCCACTTTATCAAGTTCTTTCAACATTCGGTAGGTTGGAATGAGATACCCCCCCACCACCCTTCGGGCATTCTTCTGATACCAGTGAGTAAAGGACCAAAGCTGACAAACGCTCCTCATGTGTTGATCGCTTCATTCCCGAAATCATCCTTATGAATCTCCTCTGGACTCTGTCCAATGACAACACATCCTGTCTGAGATGTGGGGCCCAACACTGTTGACAATACTCCAAGTGCGGCCCGATTAGTGTCTTATAAAGCCTCAGCATTATCTCTTTGCTGTTACGTTCATGGGGCGAGATTGGACTGTGATGATCTACAGAGGGATCTTGGAATCGAGTTCATAACTCCTAGATAGTGGTTCCATTGTCAGGCAGTTATGATTCAGTTGTCTAAATCTCAACAAGTGGGTGTATTAAAGTGGATATTTTTTTAAATCCTCATGGAAAACTTTATATTGATTTGTGAGAAAGTATATGTAATTCCCGCGCATTAGGCTTGTATGGTTTGGGGATTTCAACTCACATAGTTCACTGTGGGGATGTTAGCGGAATGATGGTAATGGTTTGATTGTCGACGAGTTTTTCAACATGTGTGTCTGAAAGGGTACGATATTTAATGTTCATAGTAGTTTTGGAACTGTTGCAGAATGTTGAAGAAGATGTGCATTTCTGCAATGAAATGTTATTCAGCAAACTGCGTAATTACAAACAGAATTAATAGGAGAAAGGCTGTACCATGGTAGACTGAGGAGTGTGGAGAGGCAATTAGGGACGGAAATAATGTTTTTAGTGAAGTTTACGAATGACCTTATTATGTATAAAAGGCCACAGGCCGTGGTGAGGAAAATGGTGCAGACTGTGGAAAAGGTTTTCTGGGAGTCATATTGTGATAATATTGGACGGGACTGGCAGGTCAGATGTCTGCGCGAAAGGATGATGTGTTATTGACTGATCAGACATATGACTGACAACTCTCTTGAGATAATATTAAAATGTCTGAATTGTATTTCGAGACAATATTTCCGTCCTCTTGGAAAATAGCTGTATTAGTGCCCATTCTAAGACCTAGGAGCTCCCGGTCTGATCCTAATGTTTATAGACCAATATCATTAGCGACTTATTGATGTAAACTTATGGAACGTATGGTAATCGAGCGTTTGAATTATATTTTGGATAGAACAGGTAATTTCACATTTTATCAGAGGGGATTTCGGAAGGGTGAAATGAAATTGGATTCAGTTTTATTACTGGAAGATACTATTTAGAAAGTAAATATAGGTTTTTAATAGCTGTATTTTTAATATTGAAAAGGATTATGGTATTTATGGAAGGAAGATATTCTGATTAAATTAAGAAAAAAAAGTTTGAGGGAGGGATTTGACGTCCTGTGCAGCTACAGGTGGGCAAGTTTAATTCGGATTTTATGAGATAGAGTTTGGGATCCCATAGGTAGAAATTTCATTTTGACGGTATACGGAAATACAATAGCAATTAATCAGATCGAACAGTCGGCAAATGGATGGGATTTAAGCTTTCAGTGACAAAAACACGTTATGTGTTTTATAAACAAGATTGAGATGAAATTATGTAAGTAACCCCTTGATGACGTGTCATCGGTAAGATTTCTAGCCATATGGGTGGATCATAAGCACCATATCAGTAAAATAATTGATAAATATAAAGGTATAGGTATAGACATCCGCCAGTCTCAACAGACCATGGAGTTGCGCCCTTGAAAAATCTAATCACGGTAGTCTGCAGCGTCGATTGTGACTGAAGAGGACCAGCAGGGAGTGAAAGTCCATGCCGCATTTGGCACAAGTGTGGTGAGTGTCCTGCAGGTCCACCTCTTGACGTTTCTGCTTTCTGCGCATGCGCCTCTCCTCAGCCATCCGCCTCAGTTCTCTTCACCTCTTTCGAGACCATGGTGGTCATTTATACTTGCTTCATTAGATCTGTTCTTAATATCGGATTAAATTCATCTTCAAATTTCAAAGGTTTACGTGTGATACAAGCAGCGGCTTTAAGATTGCGCTGTGGTGCAGTAAGGTCGTCTTCTGTTTCGGCTTTACTAGTTGAAATTATGGAGGCTGAATTTAATGTTAACATACTAGACTAATTTGAGTGGGCAAGAAATGATCATCCTGTTAAAGGTGCGTTGGACGACTGTTGGAGCATCACAAGAAGAGTCTTTTTTTTGTTTTGGGTGCCCAGGTTCTTATCATGCTTGAAATATATGTTCGTTGGGTGATGCGAAATGTCCCACATTCGCGTTCTCAGTAACCCCACCTTGTTTCTTTAAAAGCCTTAGTTGATTTTAGGATAGACGAATTAATAAATTCTAATGATTCTCTATGCCTGGAGATCTTTCAGTTCATAAGTATATTAATGAAGATTATTATGACATATTAACCATTTTACAGAAGGATCAACATATAATTCAACTGGGATGTTGGTGTGGCGGGTTTTGTGCCCGAATTTTAGGTAACGATAAAGAAGCGACCTACCAAACATTTATCAGGATACACAGCAAAACTAGTTGCCATCATTTTAGTTCCTTACTGTTGGAAACAGAACAAACATTATTTCATATTCAAAGTACTGGATTCGGCGTGCGCACTGATTTCGGGGCACACGAATACACGGCGAGCAGTCGGATCCCGAGGAGTCCGTTGAACAGAGGGATCTGGGAACACAGATCCAGCATTACTTGAAAGTGGAGTTACAGGTAGATAATGGAAAGCTTTTGGCACATTGGACTTCATAACTCAAAAGTATTCCGTACAGGAGATAGGATATTACATTTAAGTAGTAAAAGACGTTGGTGAGACCTAACTTGAAGTATTGTGTGCTTTGGGGCTGAATGCGCGTTTAAAGATGCACAGGAATTTCGGACACACATGGTTTTGGGGTTTGCGCACAGAGTTTGGGCTTATTTGCTGATTTTGGGATGCACAGAACTAAGATTTGGGGATGTGCACTCGCACACGCACACACACAAGCACGCGCGCACACACGACACATTCTGATCCGCCTTTCCAGCTCTCCGCCGTGTTCTCTGACACAGACGCGGCGACATGATTACAACATATTAACCCCAACTAGACTGCTGTGTTTGACAGCCATGTGTTAGGATTAAAGGTTGGTCCTGTACGAGTCCTCGAATGTTCCAACTGTGACGAATTCACTGAGAAAATTGAAGTATTTCGTTGAACGGGAAGTGTTCATTCATCACCACAAGCAGACATTTTTCTGAGGACCCTCTCGGTAGAGTTCCCCAAACACCAAGTACATCAAGAATTTATACTCTTCAGGAGAGTGTAACAGGAGGTGATTGAGTACAATTTCACAAGCTACAATGACAGATTTTTTCTTCAATATTCTGTATTTGACAAATGGTCCCTTTGAAGTACATATTTACAATGGAAGATCATTTAATTGATAAGACACCTCAGAAGGTTCCGTCATATTTGTTTGGACAAACTAACGTCCACAATGGTCGAAATATTAATTTACTAATTTAATCACAATCTGTCTCTGCGGGGATTGCATTTGTCTGACGCAATCGGTTTGTCAATAATTTTAAAAAAAACTTTATTTTTAAATCTGTTTAAATGTGTCCCTGTG
The DNA here is from genome assembly GCF_048418815.1 of Hemitrygon akajei. Taxonomy (NCBI): domain Eukaryota; kingdom Metazoa; phylum Chordata; class Chondrichthyes; order Myliobatiformes; family Dasyatidae; genus Hemitrygon; species Hemitrygon akajei. The sequence continues at coordinate 5,174,284 of NW_027331930.1, read as the reverse complement.
GAGTCGCTAAATGGTATTCAAAACCCTAGGCATGTGCTGCCACAAAATTTCATTCCGAGAGATCGCCTGTAGCACAAGGGGACAAACCACTGGGCAGAGAAAATGTCTGCAATGTTGGATAGGTACAGGAGTGTGGAGAAACTTGATGATCATTGTATATCCGTCGGAGACATCGATCCTCTCTGCTCAACTTTCTGATGGTTCATATTTAATGACAAGCGGAACTAAACCTCTGTCTCCCCTCCAACTCATGGGATGGGCTCGAACTTTGCTCTTGCCTTTAATAACACGTTGAGCAGAGTTGCCCCAGTGCCGGGGAAGGACAGCTCTACGGGAGGGAGTGATGCAAGGGTTTTAATGGGACTTTCACAAATTTGTCACAGAGCTGGAAACGGGCAGCTCTCCGCGAATGGGTGACTGGTATTTGTGTGTGTTGTTCCTGTCCGAATCCCTTCCCGGCCCCGTCAGATACCTGGTCAGTCACGCTTCAATCAGTGAAACCGGCCCCATCAGTGACTGGAATCGGGATCAGCACCGATCGCTTTTGTTCATGCAGCTCGTTTATTTTTAATCGCCGGCAATTTTCCACACACCGTCTTATCACCATACTGAAGAGGGAATGTCAGAGACAGGGTGACCCGTGTCTGATGTTAGATTAGCAGTTATTCAGAGAATCCAGCACTCTTGAGATCTAGCTGAAACCCAATCCCGTGTTAACTCCCGGAGGAATAAGTTCAGTAATGCCCAATGTCTTTCTTTCCTCTCTCTCCTCTCTCTCTCTCTCTCTCTCTCTCTCTCTCTCTCTCTCTCTCTCTCTCTCTCTCTCTCTCTCTCTCTCTCTCTCTCTCTCTCTCTCTCTCTCTCTCTCTCTCTCTCACTCTCTCTCCTCTCTCTCTCTCTCTCTCTCTCTCTCTCTCTCTCTCTCTATATATATATATATATATATATATATATATATATATAGTGAATTTAGTGGCGATTGTGATCCTGTCCCGGGGAAAGTGCGGCCTCTCTACCTGCACCACTCGCTACCTGGTGGCCATGGCAGCGGCGGATCTACTGATCATTGTCACGGGGGTCATTTTGTATTGGATCAAATTTTATTACTACCGATGGAGCTTTCTGAGCATCACCCCTGTATGCCGTGTTATCGATGTACTGAAGTTCACAGCCGCACACTGTTCTGTCTGGTTCACCGTCACTTTCACCTTTGACCGGTTTGTCGCCATTTGCTGCCAGACACTGAAAACAAAATATTTCACCGGGAAAACTGCGGCTGTGGTTCTGACAACAACCGGCGTACTGTCGTGTCTGAAAAACGTTCCCCGATACTTTGTACGGGAACCCAGAGTGATCATCGACAATGTACCGTGGTTCTGTAAACTCATAGACAATTATTTCACTGACCACGGGTGGGTAGGATATGACTACCTCGATATTGTTTTAACTCCGTTCCTCCCTATCTTTGTGATTCTGCTGATGAACGCTCTGACAGTCAGGCACATTTTAGTTGCCAGTCGGGTCCGTAAGGGGCTGAAGGGTCAGAGTAAGGGGGAGAACCGCAGTGACCCGGAGATGGAGAACAGGAGTCTGTGGTTTTACTCTTCACCCTCTCCGGCAGCTTCATCCTCCTGTGGATGACACATTTTGTAAATGTCATGTATTATCAGGTCTCAGGGAAAGGGTTCGCTTTCAATGATTCTGAACGGATCTTTATGAATGTCGGGGTTTTGCTGAGGAATTTCAGCTTGTGCACCAACACATTTATTTACGCGTTGACGCAGACAAAATTCAGGGAGCAGGTGATCAGCGCGGTGAAATATCCGGTCACCTCGGTGCTTCAGTTCATTAATAAAGCCGCGTCCTGAGCACAAGTCAAAGGCGGTCGCGAGTCTCCATTCTGGGCTCCAGCACCTCACATTCACCGCCTGATGTGAAGGTGTTATTCCCGGGAGGATTGTTCCATCGACCGGCAGCTTCGGGACATCAGGATGGTGTCTGTGTGTGCATAGGCAGACACCGTCCTGGACACCCAATAACTTCCTGGATTTGCCCTAGCATATGTCAGTCAAAGAACGACTGTGGATTGTCGCCCACCCATTGGTCTGTGGGCATGTAGATGAATTCCCACCCACCAACCTCACAATCTGACGTCCTCACAGCAAGATGGCGATCTAGTCTGATGTCGGTTGGCACATCCAATATCAATCACACCCACCGCCGCCTTGATTGCCTGACGTGCTTAAATAGGGCGTGGTTTCAAACTACGGCGGTTGACACTCTAACTTAAAGGCACATTCCCGATACCAACTGTGTTTGAGAGAATTTGGAAACAAAAGCCTTCACTGCTTCTTGTTTTCAAATTTAAGCTAAATTACCCCCAAGATGTCCTATAGACTATACGTAACGAAACACAATACTGTGCCATAAATTAAAGGAACTCGCATAAATTTTAGATAGTTTTTAAATGAAAGCTATCAACCCCCAAACATTGTAATACAACCTCATCTTGATTTATTTCTACCTGATCTGCTTCACCCTCAAAAATTATGTGTTGAACTGCTTCATAATGACACAACCGAGAATGATGTTTTCCAACATAACATAATGAATAACTAAGCAGAGTATGTTCAATTCTGTGTTGTCTCAATATAATTCCTTCCCTTCTTATTTTACCCCCTTCACCCCTGAACCTAATGTTTTTATGTATTCTGTAAAACTGTCTCCCCTTGTGACCATTATCCCGCAAGTCTTGCCTGAGTTACCCTACAAACTCCCTAGCTTCTGATTTGCTAACTGGAAGGTCTTCATTTAGAGTTGAATTTCAACAGTTTTTTTTAACGAAACAGTCACTGGTTCATTTCCCTCAACAGCACTGTGTGCAGGGACATATAAGGAGAAAACATATCAACCAATACTTTGAATCTGACGTAATGATTTTTGAGTTACCACGGCAAGCTGGCCAACTGGTAGAACTTGTTTTAGGCTCATGGAAAACGAACAGTAATCTGAAAAAATTACATTTACATGGACAAATTTCCTTCATCCACTATAAGCCTAAAACGATGTCAACAAATTCTGTCTATATACTAATAAATGGTTAACATTTCATCAAAATTTCCCTTGATAAACTGAAGAACAAACAGAAAGTTGGGCTAAGATAATCTAAGAGAATCATCTGACTTTATTAAACTGTGTTATTAAGCTAGTCGTAGAGAAAACAAGATGCAGTTTCAGAAAATGTGACAATGGTGAATATTGCGTCATTAAACAATCCCATCTTCCCAGTGTGATAACGTCACAGCCGACTAAAACTAAAAACACTCTTCGTGTGATGTTGCCAAGAGTCCTCTAACACAACTTCAACAGGATGATCATTTCTTTGGGCCCTCAAATTAATCCAGTGTGTTGACATCAACTGCACACTCCGCAATTCTAACGGTACTTGTCCCATTTCAACCAGTAACGCCAAAACAGGTGATCACAACAGAATCTTTGAGCCTGTGCTTGTATCACAACCAAGCATTTTAAAGTTGAAGATGTAGCTGATCCATAAACCACACAGCCATAATCAAAAACGAATTTAATTAAACAGATAAAATTGGTCAACAGATATTTCCGTGCAGAACCTCAGAATACCCACAAATTGACATCTGGGAATATTAATTCCTCCTTTATATTTATCATTTATTTTACTGATATGGTGCTTCCATGTAAGCTTATTATCATCCACATGCCTGGAAATCTTACCACTGACACGATTTCAAAAGTTTGATCGTATAATTTCAAATCAATTGCAGGTCCATTAACCCTAATTGTAAAACACATAACTTGTGTATTAGCTGCTGATAACTTAATTCCTAAATATTTAACTATTGTTCCAAATTATTAATTGGTACTTGTATCCAATATACAGTATAATTGAAATTTCTACCTTTAATTCATAAACCTCCATCATCTGCATGCTCATCCCATTGCCTATCTCGGAAAAATATCATTAAACATAATATTAAATAATAAAGGGTTACTGGTACGGCTTTGTTATTTCCTAACCTCTATCTCATAGAAACCTGTATATAACCTGCCCACCCGTACAAGCACAGGTCGCCCAAACAGACAATTCAGAAAAACATATGCAACCTCCCTCTCCATCCTAATTTCCATAATGTAGTCGACAGTCCTTCCATTCATAAACACCATATGACTATTCAATATCAAACATACTGCTCCCAAAACGTCTTTATTTAACTGTCCTTTCCTTGTATCTTCCAAACCTAAAACTGAATCCAATGTCATTCCACTCTTCCAAAATCAACACTGATAAAGCGATACATCACCTCTTTTATTCAAAATATATTTCAAACGCTGAATTTACAAACAAAAAAGATGTAACGATATAGCCTACAACCAGAAGGTTCAAGTACAGAGCTCCTGGGATTTAGAATAGGCACTGCTACTGCCATTTTGAATGAGGAAGGAAGATGGCCTAGCCGACAAATACGATTCTAAAATGTTGTTACATCAAGAGGATTGTCAGCTAGGTGTCTAATCATACAATACCAGACATCACCCTTTCCAGGAGACATTTTACCTTCATCAACAACAATCCAACCACAAACGGGAGGAAATCTGCATACGCTGGAAATCCAAGCAAGCCACAGAAAATACTGCAAGATCTCAGCAGGCCAGTCTTTCTGTCCTCCAGTCCTGCTTACGGGTCTCGGCCCAACATCCCGACTGTAATCTGTTCCACAGACGCTCCCTGGCTCGCTGAGTTCCTCCAGTACTTTGGGGGCGTAGTCTTCGTTAACAATAGCCTTCTTAAATTCACTGAAAGAAAACTCCACAGCAGTGATACTACCATTGCTACAGCTGATTTTCAACGCATCAGGGTATGCAATTAGAACCACGTCCCTACATTCTTTAACCTCATCATTTAAATGGTTTTGATTACGAATCGCAGCAAATGACCCAACCATCTCTATTTCAGTGACAGTCATTTTACCCTCATCAATCAATCCTGGAATATTATGATCCCTACGAATCCCCCATTTTATCAATCATTTCCCAAATATCTCCGCCTAATATTCCTTCCAATATTGTCTCAATATGATCTCCAGTGAACATAATTCACAACCTTCACCACATTCAACACCTCGGCCTGTGCCCTTTTATACTTATCAGATACTTCCTAACTTTCCTAAACGTCGACTTCTCTCCCTAAATGCTACTACACTCTCCCCAATCCACCATTGTACAGCGTCTCTGCAATTAATGCCTTTTTTAAATGGAAACACTTCCAGCTCAGTTTGATGAATAATGTAACATAATCTTTCATTATAGAAATTTACATCATCCTCAACATTCAGCCCTGATAACATTCATCACTCAAAATCCTAATAAACCACGTAATTTGTTTTACCTAATATTCCAACTCCCTTGGCTGGCTTCCTGTCCCCGATGTAAATCCAACCTCAAGTTTATAAAGACAGGAAAATGATCACTCCCCAATGTTTCATCACCCTTAACATCCCACATACAGTACTCATACCGGTCAGTCTGTTCCAAACCAGAGTTAAATCCATACAGTTTCATAATTAACATGAACATTATATCTCGTGTTAACAAACCAGGTTTCCTGCATATACTGTATATAACATCGGGAGGATTTGAAAAATCAGAATCAAAGTTTTCCCAGTCTTTATCACGGGAAATCAAGCTTCTCGCATTCCATTGCAATATTTTAATCCCATTAGGCAGCTTCACAAGTAGAGTAGGATACAGATACCCCGGCCATCAGAGCTTCATTTACAGCTTCCCACACAACACCAGTTACACAAGTTACCTTCCTGCAGTTTTCACAAATATTTTAATTACCTCATTAGGACGAGATGTCTGATCAGTACAATTCATCTCATCCGTTATAAACATCACAAACTTCATTCTATCGAGCTGCAAAGACTCTTTAGTGAGAGAACTGTGATGACGGCATAAATCCACTGACGATACAGTCTGTTTTCTGACTAGGAATACGTTATCAACATTCACTTGAACTATTTCCAAGGCTGACAGTCGTTCATGTTAAGTAATCATCGTGTGAGCTCTTATTTGACCGACAGGCACGTCAGCCAGTGTCAGCACGGTACAGGGGAGGGTCTGAGCTACGATAGATCGGGTGGAAATCTGCCCCATATTTAGACTCCACTCTTCCCGTCCATCGCCATGGCGGTGTTCAGCGTGTTGCTGCTTCGGTGGTCGCCGGTCTCGTCCTCCACAAGGATGGGCGTGGTTCTCTTTCGACGCGTCGGTGGGTCCGTTCCGGCGATGTTTGTGGTGGCTGAGGAAACGTGTTTTTTTGCAGGGACCGAGCGAGGAGGCGACGCTAATTGACTACAGCTTCCAGAACTAGCCGCGGCCTCGCCAGTTCGGGAATAATCGCTGATTGATCGCGGCGCCCGACGTGAGCTGCAGCTCCAACGGAGAGCAGGGGTTTGTTAATTATGTGCAACAGTCTCTATTATGACCAATTTGTGCAATTCGTATGCTGTTAGATAGGAAAGTGGGAGCAAAAATCTGGAGCAGAACATTTGCATGGCGTTCTGCATAGGTATATTCCATTGAGGCAGCGTAAGGATGGTCGGTTTAAAGAACCATGGTGTACAAAGATTGTGGAATATTTAGTTAAGAAGAAAAGAAAAGCTAACGAAAGGTTGAAGAAACTAAGTACCTCTGGAGCCCTAGAAAATTGCAAGTGTGCCAGAAAGGCGCTTAAGAATGAAAATTAGGACGTTGTTTCGTTTTTACCGTGCACTGTACCAGCAGTTATGGTCGAAACGATAATAACTTGACTTGACTTGCTGCACATAGTTACCTACGTCCGCTTTGATGCGGCACTGCAATCCCAGTCGGGCAACGCCCTCAATCGGCGGCAACGGCCCTAACAAGCTAATTAAGGTCTGAGACCTTGTTGTAGTTAAAAGTTTTTCACTCTGCAATTGTACAAAACAAAAAATAATACACCACTTTTGCTTAAAATGTTGAAAAGAATGTTTCATCTTTAATTTTATGACTTTTGGTGATCAGTTTATCTTCGACTCACTTATCTATTCTCAGTAGCAGAAATTTCGAACCGGGGTGCCGAAACCTTTGCATGCCACTGTAGGTAGAACTGTAAACTTTTTGAAGGTGGAGGCAGCTATTTGTGAACTGTTTGAAATGAGTCTTGCTTTGAACTGATCTTATGTGCACATGAGTCTCTCAGAGGGTTTGGGGTGCACATAGATTTTGGGCTGCGCTCTTACTTGTTGATGTGCATATATTTGGGGGTGCACACGATTTGGCGATGTACGCAGGTCTAGGAGCGATTTAGGGGTGGATTGTCAAATGTGGTGCTTACTGAGGGTTGCGTTCCCGAAAGTACTTGAAATATGTTACACGCAGATTTGGGTGAGTCGGCGGATCAAGATTTGCACACAAATTTTGGGCTGCGTTTGGGATTTTTATTGTTGAATTAGCCATGTTCTGAATTGTTTGACCCAGTTCTTGCTGTGAGATAACCCGTGTCAGCGGGTTTGCAGTGGGCACTGATTTAGGGATTGTGCAGATTTAGCCGTTTGTTAGTAAATATGGTTTTGTCACTGGGTTTAGGGTGCACATGTACTTTGCTGTGCGCTCTGATTTGGGCATCTAAAAGTGAAGCATTGTTGACAGTCCTCACAACTCCAAAACAATCTACATACTGCTTCCCATGTGCACCACACCCACCCAAATCCTCGTGCAGCCCCAAGTCCGTGGGTACCCCAAATATATGCCCATCCCTAAACATTGAAAAACATTCTTAGGAACAGTATATAAGTATTCTGATTTCAACGGTAAACGCTACCCCATTCTACCCGCGGTGCCGTGGAGGGGCCGCCGCAGTCTACCCCGACATCCATCTGAAACTGGTAACACCGCCCCTTCAGGTTCGTCTCACCACAAAATCCACCGACACCCCCAGATAAGAACGCTCCCACAAATCGATTACGCACACTAATCCCGCTGACACCGCCTTATGCACAGTAGTGTATCCCAGAGCAATAATCAGAATGAGAGCGCAGAGCAACCTAAATGTGCGCACAACCAGGTTCTCCGAATGCAAATCTGAGGCTTCACTGCTAATGTAATGTTCACTGCTAAGTAATGGTATCTCTGCAGTTGCAATGACGAGCTGGGTTATGACTAGAGATGACGAGAATGTAAGCCAATGTTCTTTCTAGTGTATCTCGCGGTCTTTTGTCGACGAGAGATGAAGAGGCAAGACGCTTGTGGAGAGATCTGGTAGACCACCGGACGGGGTGGGCTGGGATCTGAGAGTCTCAAGGACAGCGAAGTTCAGAAGAGGTCGATGGTGGACGAATGGCCGAATCAGTGAGCTCCAACCAACTTTTCCTTAAAATGGGCCCTTTTTCTGCTTATTTTTAATTTCTAATCCTACATTCAGATTAAACTTCATGAAGTTCAATCATTTAATTGAATATGTTGTACCGTCTGATATTTTGCGGTCGGACCTGTAACTGGGCAACACATCTTACAGCATCCACACAAACGAGATTTCTCAGTTTGGCGGAGGCCCCTAGACGACCACGGGCTGGCCAAACCTGAGGACCTGAGTGTTACACATACAACATCGGGAGGATTTGACAAACCAGAAATAAACTTCAGCGGACGGGCGTGGTGCTCTTTCGACACCTCGGTGAGTGAGCCCAGCGGATGTTTCAGGTGGATGAGGAAGAGTGCGCCCAAATATTCGTGCCGAACCCAAACTCCACATGCACATCAGTTGTTCTCAGAGCAAGAATCATATCAAACAGCTTACTAAAGGTAAGCCTCAAGCCCGCTCAGCTCGCATTCGTCTAGGGGGAGCAGTCTTCGGCCCCGCAAAAAGATGTAACCAAGTTTGTGCAGATGCTGTGTGATGTAGCCCACAACGTCAAATAACAGACAGTGCACCATATGCGATTAAATGATTACACTTTATAACACTTACTTTGACTATGTGATTAAACGATTACTCCTTATAACACTTACTTTGACTATGTGATCAAATGATTACTCTATATAACACTTACATTGAATATGTGATCAAATGATTACTCTTTATAACACTTACATTGAATAGGCGATTAAATGATTACTCTTTATAACTCATACTTTGACTATGTGATTAAATGATTACACTTTATAACACTTACTTTGACTATGTGATCAAATGATTACTCTTTATAACTCTTACTTTGACTATGTGATTAAATGATTACACTTTATAACTCTTACTTTGATTATGTGATTATAATAGAGAAACAAAATAAGAACTGTTGAACTGTTCAAAAAGAAAAAGGCGACACTATTATTAACCATTTCGTGTACACAAATCGTTGGAGCTCTCATGGGACTGGGTCTCCCTTCCGCTGGACCATCTCCTCCAAACTCCGCGACCCTCGAATGGGACCACCCTCGGTGGTCGACCAACGCGCTCCACACGAGTCTGTCCTCTTCTCCTCTTCTCGCCGAAGAACCTGGGCCTCGGACTCCCGCTCGGGATTCGCTCTGTCGCCCAGGCTTCAGCATCTCTCTGTCCGCGTCAGCTCTCTCTGTCCCCACGGCGCCTTCTACACAAAGCCCTCGAAAACAACAGCTTTCCCACAGAAGAAAGTATAACATCTCTGCCATTGCTTAGCAACGGCATTCCAAAGTCTTGTTATCTATAGTTATAACCCATTACCTCAGCAGTTAATATTACAGAGCAACCATTTTATGATAACATTACTAAAAAGCTATTTTATTATTCCAGCAGTTAACAATCCTAGCTAATGGGTTACATAAAGAAGGAAACAACCTTCAGCTTCGTCACACCACAGCATCCACCGACACCCCCATGTAAACGTCGAGACCGGGGAGAAACTCAGGCAAGGCGAGGGCACACCGTAGGTAAATTTGAGGGTGTGCACTGCTTTAGGGTGGGGGAGGTGGAATGCCCGTTCGGAAGGTGCACATGGATTTGGGACTGCGCACAGTTTTGGGTGTGTCGGCCGATTTGGGAATGCACAAGGATGTGGGCCGTTCGTGGACTTGGGGGTGTGAAAAATCTCATTTATAGATACTTTAATAACGAAAGCACTTTGACCTTTGCTCTTGTTAATGGATTTAAGGTGGAAACAGCTATTCTGTGAACTGTTTGAAATGAGTCTTGATCTGGGGTAATGTAATGTACATGTGGGGGTGTCAGCGGATTTGGGGTGCACACAGATCTGGGTATGTCGGTGGATATGGGGGTGTCGGTAGGTTTGGGGCTTCATATGGATTTGGGGATAAAGACTGATTTGGGTGTGCACACTACATGCGGGTTTGCGGACGTGCACAGATTTGGGAATACCAGTAGATTTTGATGTGTGTCGAATCTCAAGGTCGCTTTAGATAAATAGATAGATAGGTACTTTATTCATCCCCATGGGGAAATTCAACATTTTTTTCCAATGTCCCATACACTTATTGTAGCAAAACTAATTACATACAATACTTAACTCAGTATAATATGATATGCATCTAAAATCACCCTCTCAAAAAGCATTAATAAATAGCTTTTAAACAGTTCTTAATAGTTTACTAAAATACATTGAATGGTAACTTAAGCTCAGTCCTAACCCCGGCACTCTAACATATCTTACCCCTGGCGGTTGAATTGTAAAGCCTAATGGCATTGGGGAGTATTGACCTCTTCATCCTGTCTGAGGAGCATTGCATCGATAGTAACCTGTCGCTGAAACTGCTTCTCTGTCTCTGGATGGTGCTATGTAGAGGATGTTCAGAGTTTTCCATAATTGACCGTAGCCTACTCAGCGCCCTTCGCTCTGCTACCGATGTCATATTCTCCAGTTCTGTGCCCACGACAGAGCCCGCCTTCCTTACCAGCTTATTAAGACGTGAGGCGTCCCTCTTCTTAATGCTGCCTCCCCAACACGCCACCACAAAGAAGAGGGCGCTCTCCACAACTGACCTATAGAACATCTTCAGCATCTCACTACAAACATTGAATGACGCCAACCTTCTAAGGAAGTACAGTCGACTCTGTGCCTTCCTGCACAAGGCATCTGTGTTGGCAGTCCAGTCTAGCTTCCCGTCTAACTGCACTCCCAGATACTTGTTTATACAGAATTCATTAATAAATGCAAGTTGACCCTTGATCTCTGTTCTTGCGTTTTTTTTAATTGAAGACAGGTATGTTGTGCACTGCTGGAAATGATTCTTGCTCTGAGATAATCTAATATGCATTTTGCGGGGTCGGCATGTTTGAGGTGATGCAGGGATTTGTGAGTGTGAACAGATTTGAGGATTGGGGATCTTTTGTTGAATGCGAGGATGGAGGATGTGCTCAGAAACAGGAGTTGGTCAGCAAATCTGGAGATGCAGGCTGATTTGGGGGCACCCATCGACTCGGCGGAGAAGATGGGTTTGTGAAGATGCAGAGATTTGGGAATGACAGCGGATTTGGAAATGCTCATGGATTTGAGGTGCGCGCTAAACTCACGGTTCTCAGGATGCGGAGGTGTGGGGAATCTGAAAGTTGCTACATTTACAGATACTTTAATAACAAATGCGGTTTGAACTTTGAAGTTTGCTCTTGCTGCCTTCTGCTTACGGATTTGGTGGCACATGCAGCTTTGCGGTATGTCAGCGAATGTGTTAGTGCACAGGGAGCCGGCGGTGTATGTTGCTTTGTGCGCACACTGATTTGAGGGTTGAGTGCAGGTTTGTCGTTTCTTCCTCTGAGATAATCAGATGTGCATGTGGGGGTATCGGCTGGTTTAGGGTGCGCACGGAATTGGGATTGTGCACTGATGTGCGGGAGCACTCGGATTTGGCGGTGCGTACGGATTCGGTGATGTGCGCAGATTTAAGGGAATGTCAACGAATATGGATGTGAATACGCATGTGGACGTGTGTTGAGACATTGAACTTTGTTATTTTTTAAGGTGAAGGTAACTATTTTGTGAAGAGTCTGAAACGATTCCTGCTCTGGGAAAGTTTAATGTGCAGGTGTGTGCACGGATTTGGAGATGTGCGCAGACTTCGGGGTTTGTCGGTGAATGTTGAGGTGCATATCGATTTGGCCGAGCATGCAGTTTTGCGGATGTGCGCAGATTTAGGGGTAGATCAGCGAATGTGTTTGTGTACGGGGATTTTGCCGTGTCTCTGGCTTTGGGGCTACAAACTGATTTGAAGGTTGAGTGCGGGTTTGCCAGTGAGCATAGCTTTGTGTGTGCATACTGATATTCAGATATGCGCAGAGCTGGGGTGAAAACTGACTTGGGGGCTCGGCTGATTTGGAATGGGTCAAATCTCACGGCTTTTCCGTTTATACAGACTTTAATAATAAATGTAATGTGAACTTTGAGCCCTGATCTTGTTTTTTTTAAAGGACAGACATTGTGTGAACTGTTTGAAATGATTCCTGCTGAGGGATAATGTAATACGCACATTGGAGTGTTGGCAGTTTCAGGGGTGAGAACGGATTTGTGGGTGCAGACGGATTTGAGAATATGCGCTGAATTTCCTGTTGTTTTCGAGAATAAGGTATTTGTCATGCAATATTCGGTTCCATCAGTATTTTGGAATCGGAGGATCTGAGGGCACACTGACTTGGTGTGCACACGGATTTGGGTGTGTGCAGTGGTTTGGGGATGTCGGCGAATTCGACGGTGTACACGGATTTTGGGGAATCTGTTGGTTTGGAGCATGCTCACAGATCTGGGGGTACACTTGTACTTCAGGGTTTTCAGGATTTGGAGGTGCCACGTTTCTCAAAGCTGTTTTATGAAGAGCTACTTAAATAATAAATGCACTTTGAGCTGTTACATTTGTTCTTGCCATTTAATCAGGTGGAGCAGCCATGTTGTGAACTATTTGAAATGATTCTTGCTCTGGGGTAGTCCCATGTGCATGTGGGTTGCGTCTGCTGATTTGGAGCTGTGACGAATCTCAAGGTCGTTTCAATAATTGCAATTTGATTTTCAGCCTCTGTTCTTGATGTTTTGTTTTTCAGGCAGCCACTTTGTGAAGTGAATGAAATGAGAATTCGAGAGCATCTGTAGTTTGTGGAGACAGGTGGGAAGCAACTGAACACGGGAGATAAACTGAAATGGAGACGGACACATGTATAATCAGGCAGAGACAATGGGTCTACCCACACTGACCCACAGACACACACACACACACACACACACACACACACACACACACACACACACACACACACACACACACACACACACACACACACACACACACACACACACACACACACACACACACACTTCCTTTCCTTATCCGTCTCCACAACTCTCAGCCGTGTTCTTTGACACATACGGGGTGACATGATTAAAACATACTCAACACCCCCACGAGTCTGCTGAGTTTGATGGGCATGTGGTAGATTTATGTGTGGGTCCTGGACAAGCTCACAAATGTTCTGATTGTGATTGAGTCACGGAAGAAGTTGGAGGATTTAATGAGTATAAAATTGTTTATTCACAAGCACAAACTGACATTTTCCTGAGGACACTCTTGGTAGAGTACTCCAAAAATCAAACCACATCAGCACTTTGTACACTTAAGGAGAATGGTAACAGTAGGTGATTCAGTACAATTTCACAAGCTACAATGACATAATTTACTTCAATGTTCTGTGTTTGACAAATCGTTCCTTTGAAGCACGTATTCACATCGGAAGTACTTTTAATTGATATGGAACATCGGAAGGTTCAGTCACCTTTGTTGGGGTAAACTAACTTAGAATTAATATTCTAAATATTAATTCCTTAATTTAATGACAATCTGCCACCGCAGGAATTGCATCTGTTTGATGTAATCGGTTCATAAGTATTTTAAATACCTTTATTTTTAAATCTGTTCAAATCTGTCCCATTGGAGTCGCTAAATGGTATTAAAACCCCAGGCATGTGCAGCCTTAAGATTTCATTCCGAGACATCACCTGCAGCACAGGGGGACAAAACACTTGAGAGAGAAAATATCTACAATGTTGGCTAGGTACAGGAGTGTGGAGAAATTATTGTGTGTGTTCACTGCCCTCATTGGAGGCCCTGGGAAGTGAGCAGAGCCATTCATGTTTGCTATTTCTGTGCGTTAACCGGTGTGACCCTATTCATCATCATTTGACAGGATCCCAACTTGATGAATATTCTACAAATATCCGTCAGAGATGCGGATCCTGTTAATTTAACATTCTGAAATTTCATCTTTAACGACAAGCAGAACTCAACCGCTGACTCATCGAACTCACGGGATCGACTGGAACATTGTTCTTGCCTTTAATGACACCTTGTTCAAATTTGTCCCAGTGTTGGGCACAGACAGCTCTCGGGCGAGGGGTAATTGGGAGGGTTTCAATGGGACTTTGCCCAGATTAGACCCTGTGCTGGGCATAGTCAGCTCTCCGAGAAGATTTGCCTGAGAGGGTTTACATTTTGAAGTTCATGTTTTTCTGTGTTTTGACCAGAACGAACGCCTGGTCCTGTTTTTTTCACGTCTCCCTGTGGAGTCGCAGTCTCAGGTTACTAAGTTGTTCTTGCTTTCCCTCTGAGACCCGTCTTGAATTCGGGCACCGCTTCGTCCTGAAGGAGGGTCTTGGCCCGAAATGGGACGTTGTTTAATTCCATGGATGCTGCCTGAGCTGATGATTTCCTCCAGTATTTTCTGTCTGCTGCTCCGCTCTGTATCGCTTCTCGGCCCCATCAGATGCTGAGTTTTCAGGGGCTTGATCAGTGACGGCTAAATTAGTCAAACCGGCCCAGTCAGCGTCTGGAATTGGGATGAGCACCGATCGTTGTTCGAGCAGTTTGATTTTATCGCCAGTGATTTCCCACACATTGTCTGATCTCCACACTGAAGAAGTCAGAAATACTGTGTTCCGTGTCTGATATTAGATTAGCAGCTGGTCACACACTCCAGCACTCCCAATCTTCAGCGGAAACCCGTTCCCGTGTTAATTCCCAGAGAATGTATTTAGTAATATCCAGTGCCAATTCATTCTTTTTTCTTTCTTTCTCTCTCTCTCTTTCTCCCTTTCTCTCTCTTCTTCTCTCCCTCTCCCTCTCTCTCCCTTTCTCCCCCTCTACAGTGAATGTAATGGCGATTGTGATCCTGTCCCGGGGAAAGTGCGGCCTCTCTACCTGCACCACTCGCTACCTGGTGGCCATGGCAGCGGCGGATCTACTGACCATTGTCATCAGCGTCATTTTGAAACGACTCAGAGTGATTTACTTCCCGTGGAGTTTTCTGGGCATCACCCCTGTGTGCAGTGTTATCGATGTACTGAGCTACACAGCCACACACTGTTCTGTCTGGTTCACCGTCACTTTCACCTTTGACCGGTTTGTCGCCATTTGCTGTCATAAGCTGAAAACAAAATATTGCACCGGGAAAACTGCGACTGTGGTTCTAACAACCACCGGCGTACTGTTTTGCCTGAAAAACGTTCCTCGTTACTTTACTTGGAAACCCGGGATGATCATCAACAATGTACCCTGGCTCTGTGACACCAGGGATAATTATTTCACTGACCCCAGATGGGTAGGGTATGATTGGCTGGATACGGTTTTAACTCTGTTCCTTCCTTTCGCCGGGATCCTGCTGTTCAACGCTCTGACAGTCCGGCACATTTTAGTGGCCAGTCGGGTCCGTAAGGGGCTGAAGGGTCAGAGCAAGGGGGAGAACCGCAGTGACCCGGAGATGGAGAGCAGGAGGAGGTCTGTGGTTTTACTCTTCACCCTCTCCGGCAGCTTTATCCTCCTGTGGATGACACTGGTTGTAAATTTCATATATTATCAGGTCTCAGGGGAAGGATTCAGTTTCAATGATTCTGAATGGATCTTTATCTACGTCGGGGTTTTGCTGAGTGATTTCAGCTGCTGCACGAACACGTTTATTTACGGAGTGACACAGTCTAAATTTAGAGAGCAGGTGATCGGCGCGGTGAAATATCCGGTCACATCGGTGTTTCAGATCATTCATAAAGGCGCGTCCTAAGCAAAGCCACAGGCGGCCTCTGTGTCTCCGGTCCGGGCTCCAGATCCTCACATTCACCGCCTGATCTCCCGGGTGTTATTCCTGGGCGGATTGGCCCATCGGCCGGCAGTCCGGGACATTGGAGTAGTGTTTGTGGGGGCAGGGACAAAACACCGTCCGGGAGACTCAGTATCTCATTGGCCCTGGTAGACAGTAAACTGTTACTCCGGAAAGCCGCCCACCGATTGGTCTGTGGATATCCATCTTTTCCCATTCCCGCCCATCGAACGGACCAGCCAGACGTTCTAACAAAGCGGCGTGGAGCTTGCTGGATGCTGGCTGGCTAATCCAATGTCAATCACCCGCTCTCACCCGTCCCCTTGAATAATTGGCTAACGTGAAGTAATAAGGGAAGGTTTAGTTGAACGGCGGTTGACACACCAATTTAAAGGGGCATTCCCGCCACGAAGTGGAATGGAGTGTGTCTCAGAGAACTGGGAAATAAAACCCTCACTGTTTTTTTTTTTAAATGAAAGCTAATTTAACCTAAAAGCCACTGAGATTGCACGTAATCAAACACGATACTAGGAATTAAATTAAAGTCACTGCCATAACTTAAGAAAAAGTTTAAATGGAAACTATCACCCCTCAAAGATTGTTATAAAGCCTCCGCCTGATATGCTTCACCCTGAAAATGTGTGTTCAACTGTTTCACAAAAACAAAAACTTTCCGACCCAGAATTACCTTTTCCAACACGACATAAGGAAGCAATGATCATAGTATGCCCAATTCTAAGTCGAGTCAATGTAATTTCTCTCTTTCTTGTTTTACCCCCTTCCCCCATAAACTTATTAGTTATGTATTCTGTAAAGGTGTCTCCATTTATGCCCATTATCCCACCAGTCTTGCTATAATTCTTCACCCACCGACCCCTTAACTTCTGAATTGCTTGGTGGAAGGTCTTCATCCAGAGTAGAAATTTTGACAGATTTAGTAACTAAACCTCTATGTGTAGGGACGCATAAAAAGTGGACACATAAAACACTCGACGTATGAAATAATTTTTGATGAGTTTCCAGAAGTAAATCTGACCGATTGCTAGAATAACCTGTTTTAAGATGCATCAAAACCGAAAAGGCATCTGAACAAATTACAAGTTTACATGGACAAATTTCCACCATCCACTGTAAACCAAAAATAACGACAACAAGTACAGCTGTATATACTAATGAATGTTTTGTAAGTTGTTTCTTTACCGCTACATGCAATTTGGCCATAAAATCAGTTACACACACATCCCAGTTATCTTTTGATTCTTCGGCAACAATGGCTAACATGACATAATCATTTTCCTAAATATATCTGATGAACCAACAGATTCTCAGTCATAACGAAGTCATTAGACTTTATTAAACTGTGTGACCTAAAAACTACTACTCATCGGCAAAAAAGGTGGGGTTTCAGAGAACGTCACAATGGGGCATTTTCCGTAATCTAAATATCCCATCCCTTCACCGTGGTAACATCCCGGCCACCGGAATCTAAACAGATTCATATTAACCACTTCAGCACCCCTACAAGTTGAATGAAATGTTTATACGTCAATGGCCTCATATATTTCAGTTACATTAACAATTTCTACCCTGCCCCTTTCCTTATAAAATGGCCACATTACCCTTCTGACAACTAAACTATCACGTCCAAAAACAATATAACTCTGAACAGAAAAAAAAATGTGTGAACAATCAAGTTTCCTGAATACGTCTAACGTCGGGAGGATTTGACAAATCAGAAATAAACTTCGTAGTCTTGACCATGAGAAAGCAGGTTTCTCGCATTCCACCGCAATAGTTTATTCCCATTGTGTAACTTCATTGGTAGACTGGGGTATAGATACCCCACCCATCAGAGCCTCATTTATAGCTTCCCACATAACACCAGTTACATCAAGATACCTTTTTCAGCTTCACAATATTTTTTATTTCCTGAGTAGGACAATATTTCTGAGCAGTGCAATTCACCATATCCGTTATAAGCATCATAATATTCATGTTGTGATTTACAATCCAGCAGTAAATTGTCTTTAATGAGAGAGCTGGGATGCCGACATGTGTCCACTGACGTCACAATCTCTTCCCTTACTGGGAACACTTTGTAACGATTCGCTTTAACTATTTACAAGACTGACTGAATTTCATATTAACTAATCATAGTCTGAGTTCTCATTTGACCGACAGGCACCGCAGCCAGTGACAGCAGGGTATAGAGGTACGTTTGAGCTACGATAGACCTGGTGGAATTCTGCCGCGTACTCAGCTTCTCCATTTCGGCTCCATCGCCATGGCGGAGTTCAGCGAGTTGCTGCAGTCAGTGGTCGCCGGCCCCGGCTTCGATGAGGACGGGTGTGATTACCCTCCGGCGTCTTGGTGAGTCCGTTCCGGCAGTTGTTTATGGAGGCTGAGGAAGAGTGTTGAAGCACAGAGGGAGTGAAGAGGTGAGACCATTGGATCTCAACAGCCAGGCAGACACGTGGCCCCGCCAGTTTGACAGCTGCCGCCGATTTTGCGCGGTGCCCGACGGAAGTTGTCGTTCCGATGCAAAGCGGGTGTTATTGAACAATTTGTGTCATTTGTCACCCTTTATATCATCCTACAAGTGAATCGTGACCGTGGGGCCTAATAGCCTCTATCGCATCTGCTCCACCACCATCTCTGGCATTCATTCCAGACACACACCACAATGAGTATGAAAAATAAAACTTGCAACACATATCTCCTTTAAACATCCGAGTCGTTCAACATTACTGTCTAACATAAGGCTTTTGCGACAGCAGCGTGGGGAAATAAATTTAAAAAAATTTCAAACTACATAAATTATTGAGGGACAGAAGTGAATGTTGTCTAACTCACCAAAGTCTCCCTTTCTACTGGTGAGCCCTCAGTTTTGGCCTAAGGGAACAGGTAGCACGAAAATGGCCAGACTGACCGCAATAGAGACAATTCCCTGCTCTGAATCGCCGGGGTCGGTCTGTGGGACAAAGAGGGCTCCGACCCAGCTGCATTGTTTCCTCTCCCGGAGTGGTGGAAACGGCCGGGCCGGGTGCTATTCTAGGAGCGGGAGGAAGAGAGAGGCTAGGACTGGGAGTAGATGGTAAAGCCTGCCGTAGGGTGACAGAAGTTCTCTCTCTCTCTGACGATCTCGGAATCGGTTGTCCAGCGGAGTGACCAGGGAGTTCAATGAATTAGTGTCATCCCGAGCCGCCAACTCGTCCTTTACCATGTCACAGAGGCCTTGCCGGAATACTTCCTGGAGCGCCTCATCATTCCACCCGGAGTCGGTCGGTAGTGTCTGGACACCACGGAGTATTGGGCAACACCACGTGAGCCCTGGTAGAGGGTGAGTAGGTGCTTACTCTTACCCTTCGGGGATGAGGGTGGGAATGACGAGAAGGTCATTTTCAAGGTCTCAATATCCATTTAGGAATGGGATGGCAGAGAAGAAGAAGCTGTTGTTGCGTGTGTGCTTTCAGACTTCTGAACCGCCCTCCTTGCGGTAACAATGAAGATGACATGTCCTGGGTGATGGGGATCCTCCATTTCAGAGGCACCGCACCTTGAAGGTGGCTTGGATAATACCGAGGCAAATACCCAAGATGGAGCTGGCTAATGCCATAACTTTCTGTAGATTCTCTCGATCCTGTGCCTCCCCCACCCCCATGGTGGGCAATGAGGCAGCCTGTCAGAAAGCTCTGCGTGGTACATCTGTGCAATTTAGAGAGTGTTCTGGATGACGAACCGAATTTCCTCCAAATTCTCATGGAATATGGCCGCCGTCTTGCTTTCCTGAGAGCTGCATCGATATGATGGAACAGCGTTAGATCATCAGATATCTGATACCCAGGATCTTGACTGTCTGCCTCTGTGAGGATTGTTTTCCGTGTTCCCTCGTCTTAGCTTTCCTGAAGACCACAATCCGCTCTTTGGTCTTACTGACGTGGAGTCCAAGGTTGTTGCTGTGACCCCACTCAGCTAGCTGGTATATCGCGCTCCGTATGCCCCCTTGTCTCCCTCCAAGATCCTAACCACAGCGGCTATATCATTAACAGTTTACAGGTTAGATGTATCTAGCCACACAAATATGGGTATAGATTAGAGCAGTGAGCTGAGCACATGTCCTGGAGGTGCACCAGTGTTGGTTGTCAGCGAGTACAGGATATTTTTCCAATCCGTACCGACTGAGGTCTTACGGTTAGGAAATCGAGGGATCAATTTCAGAGTGATGTATAAATGCCCAGCCTCTGCAGCTTATTGATCAGGACTGTCGAAATAATAATATTAAACGCTGAGCTATAGTCAATGAAGAGCATCTTCACATATATGTTTGTATTTTCCAGGTGAACTAGGATCATGTGAGGATACAGTGGCATGCAAAAGTTTGGGCACCCCTGGTCAAAATTTCTGTTACTGTGAATAGCTAAGCGAGTAAAAGATGACCGAATTTCCAAAAGGCATGAAGTTAAAGATGACACATTTATTTAATATTTTAAGACAGATTACTTATTTTATTTCCATCTTTTACAGTTCAAAATAACAAAAAAAGGGAAAAGAGCCTGAAGCAAAAGGTTGGATACCCTGCATTGTCAGTATTTAGTAACAACACCTTTGGCAAGTACCACAGCTTGTAAACGCATTCTGTAGCCAGCTAAGAGTCTTTCAACTCATGTTTAGGGGATTTTCGCCCATTTTACCTTGCAAAAAGCTTCTAGGTTTGTGAGGATCTTGGGCCGTCTTGCATGCACTGCTTTCTTGCGGTCTACCCATAGATTTCTGATGATGTTTATGTCGGAGGATTGTGGGGGCATGACAAAACCTTCAGCTTACGCCTCTTCAGGTAGCCCATTGTGGATTTTGAGGTGTTTGGGATCATTATCCTGTTGTAGAAGCCATCCTCTTTTAATCTTCGGCTTTCTTACAGATGGTCTGATGTTTGCTTCCAGAATTTAACAGTCAAGTATTCCCTGTGCCACTGGCTGCAACACAAGCCCAGTGCATGATCGATCCACCCCCGATTTAGCAGTTGGAGAGGTGTTCTTTTCATGAAATTTTTGCACCCTTTTTTCTCCATACACATCTTTGCTCATTGCGACCAAACTTTACTATTTTAACTTCATCAGTCCACAGGACTCGTTTCCAAAATTCATCAAGTATGTTTAGATGTTCCTTTGCAAACTTGTGACGTTGAATTTTGTGCTGAGAACGCAGGACAGGTTTTCTTCTGATGTCTCTTTCATTAGAGCAGTGCGCCACCACTCCAGAGACTGCTAAATCTTCCTGAAGGTGTTTTGCAGGCAAACGGGGTTTTGATTTGCCTTTCTAGAAATCCCACGAGCAGTTCTCTCGGAAAGATTTCTTGGTCTTCCAGACCTCAACCTGACCTCCACCGTTCCTGTTAGCTGCTATTTCTTAATTACATTACGAACTGAGGGAACTGCTACCAGAAAATGCTTTGTTACCTTCTTATAGACTTTTACTGCATTGTGGGCATCTTTTAATTTAATTTTCGGAGTGCTAGGCAGCTGCTTAGAGGAGCCCATGACTGCTGATTATTTGGACAAGGTTTGAGGAGTCCGGGTATTTATGAAGGTTTGAAACTTGCATCACCTGGCCTGTTCTAACGATGACTGTGAACATGCCATAGCCCTAACAAGCTAATTAGGTCTCAGACCTCGGTAAAAGTTATCCCACGTCTCAAATCTGTTGGGGTCCCCAACCTTTTTCATGGTGCACCTTTCCTTTCTTTCACTCTAAAATTGTACAAAATAAAAATAATACATTGATCTTGTTTAAAATGTTGAAAAGAATGTTTCATCTTTAACTTTATGACTTTTGGAGATCAGTTCACCTTCTACTCACTTAACTATTCACAGTAACAGAAATTTTGACCGGGGTCCCCAGACTTTTGCACGCCAGTGTAATTATTAAGTGTAATTTACTTGAGCAACTCCCACAGCCAATCAGCGTCAAAATGCCCTCCGATAAAACGATTTGCACTCTCTCCCTCACTCCGGTCCTTTTCCCTTGGAATCGTCGATTGTGCTTCTGTCCCTTCCGGTGATCCCAGGTCGGAGAAGACGCCAACTGCCGGGATCTGTCCGTACTCCATGGTCTAAGTTCCTTGCGTTGCTGGAAAATGGAAGAAACCGGAGCAACCGGAGGAAACCCACACGGTCACGGGAAGAATGTGCAAACTCCTCACAGACGGCGGCGGGAATGTAACTCTAATCGGTGATCGCTGTCGCTGTAAAGCGATTGCACTAACCGGTAGGCTGTCGTGCAGCACAACAACCATGTATGTTCACACAACAGCAGAAAAGCAGATTTCCGTGGGGATCTTTTAAACTGCTTTCTATAGGGATCGCTGTTTACCCGACTGTCTTATTCACTCGTCACTCTTCATCGACCTCCCATCTGGTACTTATCCCTGTTAGTGGAGCAAGTGCTACACCTATCCCTACACCTCCTTCCTCACCACCATTCACAGCCCAAACAGTCCGTCCAGGCGAGGCGACACTTCACTTGTGAGTCTATCGGTTTCATCCTCTCTAACCGGGCGCAGCCTCCTTTACATCAGTGAAGCGAACGGACATAGAGGGACGCTTCATAGAGTACTTTAATTACATCCGCCTTAAAGAGTGGGATTTCACAGTGCCCACCCATTTCAATTGGACTCCCCATTCTCATTCTGACATGTTGATCCAGAATCTCCTCGATTGCGATGGCGAGGACACACTCAGGTTGAAGATGCAACGATCCATATTCCGCCTGGTAGCCTCCAAACTGGCGTCATGAACATCAAATTCTCAAACCTCTGGTAGTCCTCCACCACCCTCTCTGTCAGCTTTCCTTTTTTTTAAATGTTCTTTGTCTCCTGATCGATCGGCCCTCATCTTTCCTCGCTTCCCCCACCTTCTCCATCTCCCCATCCCCCACACCTCATCACCTTCATCTCTTTGTTCCACGCTCCACTTTCCTCGCCGACCAGATTCCATCACTTTTGTCAATGTTACCTTTCACCTCCCAACTTCCGACTCGTTTCTTCACTCCACCGTCCGTCATCTGCCTTTCGTTCTCTCACCGGGATCCACCAATCACCTGCCAGCTCTTACCCCACCCTTCTCTCCACCACTGTAAGCATTGAAAACCCATAGCACAAAACAGGCCCTTCGGCCCACAATGCTGAGCAAACATGTATTTACTTTATCAATTACCTCGGGTGACCCACAACCGGCCATTTTTAATAAGCTCCATACACCTATCCAGGAGTCTATTAAAATACCCAATGATATCCACCTCCACCACCGTCTCCGGCAGCCCATTCCACGCACTCAGCACTCGCTGCATAAATAAAAACGCTTACCCCTGACCTTCCCTCTGTACCTACTTCCAAGCACCTTAAAACTGTGCCCTCTCGTGTTAGCCTTTTCAGCCCTAGGGAATGGCCTATGGCTATCCACACGGTCTCTGATCATCCGCACTGGCTGCTCGCACATTCTAACTGTGCCCTCTCGTGTTGGCCTTTTCAGCCCTGGGGAAAGGCCTCTGGCTATCCACAGGGTCCTCTGATCCTCCACACTGGTTGCTCGCACATTCCAAGGGATTTTTTCTGTGCCGTGTTATCTTGTTAGTAGTCGTGACAGGTTAGTTTGTAGAGTGGTGGTGTTGCCAGTTTTACAAGAAAGTGATAGGGTTGTGAATGTGAATAAAAGGTATGAAGCGCTCGTAATAGAAATATTTCATTCAATAGGCAGAGATGTTGAAGTATTTAATTATCACAGCATGTTGTGCCTGTACTAACTCCGGGTAACTCATCGTCTGATTTTTCTAGTTGTAGGCCTAAGTAGTTAATGTCCCTTTTATGTAAACTTATGGAAAGCATGTTAATGGAGAGTTTGAATTATATTTTCCAGGGGGAGAAAATGATATTTCGTTTTAGCAGAGTGGGTTTTGGAAGTGTAGACCTTTTACCCGATTAACTTTTACATTTGAAAGATGATATTAAGAAAGCACTCTTAATTTAGGGTGATATAGTTGCAGTATTTTTTATATTGAAAAAGCATATGGTATTTATGGAAAGAAGGATTTTGGACTGAATAATGGAAAGGATGTTTCCATAAGGATGGTGGGAGACTTTAGGAAAAGGCGGCATAGCCTCAGGAGAGAGGGGCGCCTTTTCAAAACAGAGATGCGGGGAATCTTTCAGACAAAGGGTGGTGAATTTGTGGAATTTCTTGTCACATGCAGCTGCAGAGCCCACGGCGTTGGGTGCATTTAAGGCAGACATTGATAGTTTCTCGATTGGACATGACATCAAAGGGTCAGGGGAGAAGGCCGGTAGCTGGGGTTAGGGAGGACGGAAAGAAAGGATCAACCATGAGTGAATGGTGGAGCAGACTCGATGGGCCGGATGTCCTGACTCTGCTTCCATGTCTTATGGCTTTATGGAAATGAGGATTGAGCAGGAGACTGCGAGACTTCGTCTGAGTTTTATATTTGGATGGTCGGTGCTGGTACGGGTGGGAACCCACAACGCCGTATTTGTAACTCTTTATTATCTAATGTTATGATTAATGATATTCTCTCTGAGACAGGCACTGAGGTGTGTAAATCACTATATGCAGATGATGAAGGTCTATGGCTTAGAGGTATAAATTGCAAGTATACTGTATATTGGATTCAATTAGCAGCTAATAATTTTGAGCAGTCGGCAAATATATGAGAAATTAAGCTTCCTGTCGCTCCTGAACAAGTTCTGTGTTTTATAAATGTGATTAATAGGCATGCAGTTGATTTGAAATGATATGGTCAAACTCTTCAAGACGTGACAGCGGTAAGATTTCCAGGCATGTGGATGGGTAATCAGCTGGCATGGAAGCGCCATATCAGAAAATAATAACATTAAATATTCTCAATTGTCTATATGGGTATTCTGGGGAGCTACATGAATATCATTGTGGGCCATGTTCATTTGTTTAATTGGATCTGTTCTTGATTATGGCTGTGTGACTTGTAGATCAGCGTCATCTTCAATTTTAAAGTGTTCGGAAGTGTTCTGGCGCAATAAGGTGGTCCCCTGTTTCAGCTTTACTGGTTGAAATGAGCCAAGTATAATTGCGGAGATTGCAGTTGATATTAACGAACTGGATTCATTAGACGGGACAAATAAATTACCATCCTGTTGAATTTCTGTTCGAGGACGGTTGGCAACATCACGCGAAGAGTGTTTTCAAGTTTAGGTGGCTGGGATCTTATCGCGCTGGGAAGATGGGATTGTGGGATTACGCAATGTTCCCCAATGTCACGTTCTCTGAAACCCGATCTTGTTCTGCCTCTGACTAGCTGATTTTAAGTCACACAGTTTAATGAGTCTGAGAATTCTGCAATGTCCGAGAGTCTGTTGGTTCATCAGTATATTTCGGAAAACTATTATGATATATTAACTGTAGCAGAAGAATCAAAAGATAACAACTGAGATGTTCCTCTGGCTGTTTCTGTGCCTTAATTACAGGTAACGACAAAGAAACAACTTACTAACCATTATATCAGTACATAGAGAAGAATTTGTTGCCATCATTTTAGACTTACACTGGGTGGAGGAAATTTGTCCGTGTAAAGCTCTAATTTATTCACATGCCTTTTCGGTTTTGTTGATTCTTAAATCAATTTATTCTAGTGGTCGGTCAGATTTACTGTTGGAAACTCATTGGCCCACTTCTTATGAGTTTTATGGGTCTTCTTATGGGTCTCAACCTGCACGGAGAGGTTGAGTTACAAAAACTGATACAATTCCAGCGGTGGATAAAGACCTTCCACCCGGCAAATCAGAAGCTAAGGGGTTGGTGGGATTGAGAATTATAGCAAGACTGTTGGGATAATGAGCATAAAGGAAACACCACTGCAGAATGTGTAACTGTTAGCTTAATGGGGGAACGGAGTAAAACAAAAAGGGAGAGAATTTTATTCAAAAAAGAAGCAGTGCATGTTTTTTTTTCGAATTATCTGCACCACACTCCAGTCCAGTTAGTGGCGGGAATGCGACTTTAATTTGATCTGTCAAACGCCTTTTAACCAAAACCCGCCCCATTTCGTTACATTAGCAAATCATTCAAGGGGAAGGGGGAGAGTAGTGTGATTGACATTGGATTAGGCAGCCAGTAATCGACTAGATCCCTGCCGCTTTGTGGGCTGTAAGGTTGATGGGCCGCAAAGGGAATAGATGGACATATGCACAGACCAATGGCTGAACAGCGTTTCGGTGCAGGTCTTTGACTGTCATCTGTCAGGTCCAATGCGGTACTGAGTCTCCAGGACGGTGCCTTGCCCCTCACAAAACACATACTATCCTAATGTTCCAGAGCTGCCGGTCGATGCGACAACCTGCCGGGATCAGGGGGTGAATGTGAGGAGCTGGAACCCTCACTGCAACCGCCTTTGGCTTGTGCTCAGGTCGCGGAATTATTAATGAACTGAAACACCGAGGTGACCGGATATTTCACCGCGCTGATCACCTGCTCCCTGAATTTCGACTGAGTCACCGCGTAAATAAAAGTGTTCGTGCAGCAGCTGAAATTACTCAGCAAAAACCCGACGTAGTGGAAGATCAATACAGATTCATTGAATTCGAATCCTTTCCCTGAGACCTGATAATATATGAAATTTACAACCGTTGTCATCCACAGGAGGATGAAGCTGCCGGAGATGGTGAAGAGTAAAACCACAGACCTCCTCCTGCTCTCCATCTCCGGGTCACTGCGATTTTTCCCCTTGCTCTGACCCTTCAGACCCTTACGGACCCGACTGGCCACTAAAATGTGCCTGACTGTCAGAGCGTTGAGCAGCAGGACCCCAGCGAAAGGGAGAAACGGGGTTAAGACCGTATCGAGCCAGTCATATCCTACCCGCCAGGAGTCAGTGAAATAATTGTCCTTGGGAATACAGAGCCACGGTACATTGTCGATGATCATCCAGGGTTCCCATGTGAAGTATCGAGGAACATTTTGCAGGCAGAATAGTACGCCGGTTGCTGTTAGAACCACAGCCGCAGTTTTCCCGGTGCAATATTTTGTTTTCAGTTTCTGGCAACAAATGGCGACAAACCGATCAAAGGTGAAAGTGACGGTGAACCAGACAGAACAGTGTGTGGCTGTGAGCCTCAGTACATCGATAACACTGCACACAGGGGTGATGTCTAGAAAACTCCACGGGAAGTAATTCCATCTGATTTCAGTCAAAATTGCCGCGGTGACAACGATCAGTAGATCCGCCGCTGCCATGGCCACCAGGTAGCGAGTGGTGTAGGTAGAGAGGCCGCACTTTCCCCGGGACAAGATCACAATCGCCATTACATTCACTGGAGAGGGAGAGGGAGAGAAACAGACACTTGACACATTCTCCAGGAATTAACACCGGATCGAGTTGCAGCTAAAGATGTCTGTGAACGGCTGCTAATCTAGCATCAGACGGATCACACTATCTCTGGACTGTTCTCTTCAGTGTGCCGATAAAGCAATCGTCGGCGATATAAACGAGCTGAATGAGCAACAACGATCGGTGCTGATCCCGATTCCAGTCGCTGATGGGGCCGGTTTCACAGACTTAACCGTGACTGACCAGGACTCTGGAAAATCAGCATCTGATCTTTCCCAGATGAGATACAGAGATACACACTGAAAACACTGGAAACAGTATCAGCAAACAGAGATTGAGTGGCTCAGTTAAAGGATTAATTCTACACCGCAGATCAATTCGATAACACACGTGAGCAGATCCCTGGGCACCGGATCGGGTGAGCAGACCAAATTACTGACCAAAAGGCAGCGGGATACGATTGTGACAGACTCCACAGGGAGACGCGAAACACAGCACCAGGGGCTCTCTTTGATCAATAACTCAGAAACAGTGAAGCTGACAATGAACCACCCACCCCCCCCCCCCCCCAGTCACACCTTCTCGGAGAGCTACCTGTCCTCAGCACTGGGAGAAATCTGGACAAGGTATCATTAAAGGCAAGAACAGCGTTTGAGTCGATCCCGTGTGTTAGAGGTGAGACAGGAGTTTAGTTCCCTTTGTCATTGAATATGAAAAATCGGAAAGTGGAATTGACAGGATCGATATCTCTGACGGATATTTGTACAATGATCATCAAGTTGGAAGATTGTAAAATGATCATGAATATGTTCACACCGGTAACAAACAGAAATTCCAAACATGAATCCCTCTGCTCTCTCACCGGGAACTCCAACAACGGCGATGAACACGTACATTACTTTCTGCACTCTCATGTACATATCCAACAATGCAGACATTTTCTCTGTCCAGTGATTTGGCCCCCCTGTGTTACACGCGATCTCTCGGAATGAAATGCTGAGGCAGCACATGCCTCGGGTTTTTAATACAATTCAGTGACTCCACAGGGACAGAGTTCAACAGATTTAAAAATAAAGATTTTAAATTATTTACAAATCGATTACATCAGACACTTGAAATTCCCGCGGTGACGGATGACGATTAAACTGTTCAATTAATATGAAGACCATTGGGAGCTAATTTGTCCCAACGCAGGTGACTGAACCGTCCGAGTTATCTTATCAATTAAATTTGCTTCCTGTGTAAATATGCACTTCAAAGTAACCATTTATCAGACACAAAATATTGAAGTAAATTATACCATTGTTACTTGTGAAATTGTATTGAATCACGAACACTACGCCGGCTGGTGTTGTCGTGGGATCAGCGCCGGACTTCGGAGCGAAGGTTTCAGAGTTCGAATCTAGCCGGCTCCAAAAAAACCTTTGTGTGTCTGTGTGTGGGTAGACCGACTGTCTCTGCCTGACCCTGCCGGACTATAGACGTGTCCATCTCCAATTCACTTTATCCCCTTGTTTTAGTCCCTTCTCATCTGTCTCCCCAAACTGCACAGTCCCAACCCTTCACAAAATGGCTGCCTGAACAATTTAAAAAAGACAAGAACAGAGGGCATAAATCAAATTGCAGTATCGCTGAACTCCGCCATAGCGATAGAGTAGAAGAGGAGGGTCTGAGTCTGGGGCAGATTTCCACCAGGCCTATCGTAGTTCAGACCCTTCACTGTCCCCTGCTGTCACTGGCAGACGAACCTGTCGGTCAAATGAGATGATTAGTTAATGTGAATTTCAGTCATGGAGAGAGGTGGGAATGTGCAAACAGCAACTATGTTGCCTTAGGAAAATAGAGGCGGATCAGTTCAACAGGTTAAAGTACAGTTGAGTGTGTCTTATGCAGAGACCTTGCAAAAAGTTGCTCTGATTCTAAATGGATGCCCCTCCATTCCGAGACTGTGTCCTCTAGTCTTACACTCTCCTACCAGAGGTACGATCCTCTCCACAACGACTCTGTCAGAGCCTTTCACCATTCGATCGGTTTCAATCGGGTCACCCCTCATTCTTCTGAATCCCAGTGAATGCAGACCGAAAGCCATCGAACCTGGAATCATGTTCGTGAACCTCGTTGAACCCTCTCCAGTTTCAGCACATTCTTCTGGAGATAAGCGGCCTAAAACTGTACACAATACTCCGTTTCAGGCCACACCAGCACTTTATAAAGCCGCTATATTACATCCTTGTTATTTGTAGCTACCTTCAAATAAATGCTAATATCGCCTTTTCTTTCCTCATCACACACTCGAACTCTGAAATAACCTTGAGGGAATCCTGCACAACGAGTCCCAGTTCTCTGTGCTTGTCCGTGTTTTGCATTTTCTCTCCACTTAGAAAGTAGTCAACCCTTTCATTTCCTCTACAAGTGTGAATGACCATTCACTTCCTGGCACTGCGTTCCATCTGCCACTTCTTTGTCCATTTTCCTCATCTGTCAGTCTTTCTGCAGCCTCGCTCCGTCCTTAAAACTATCTGTCGCTCCACCCATCTCCGTATTGTCTGCAAACGTTGCAAGAATGCCATCAATTAGATCATCCAAATCATTGACATTTAACGTGAAAGAATGATCACAACACAGTCGTCTATCGAACAACACTTCTCACTGGCAGCCAGCCGGAAAAGGACCCTCTCTTCCCATCCTTCGTCGCCTGCTAGTCAGCTACTGCTGGAATTATTTTTGTTGTATTTTATTCCCTCTCTGATGCTGGCTTCGACTTCTTTTGTCAGCCACGGTTGTCAATCTGTGTTATTCTTTGCCAGAGACGTCATTCGGTATATCTAAGGCAGAGGTTGATAAATTCTTGTTTAGACAGGGCAGGAAGGGCGACGGTGAGAGGGCAGGAGATGGGGGCTGAAAGGGAAAATGGAACAGCCACGATGAAAACGCGGATTTCATGTGTCAAATTTCCCGATTCTGCTACAGAATCTTATGGTCTTGTGAAGGCTGAACAGCGAGATGCTGTGGTCCATATAGGTACCAATGCCATCGGTAGGAAGAGGGTCAATATGCTTCAAAGTGAGTTCATGGAGATGCCTGCAAAGTTAAATGGCGGGTATTACAGGGCTGTGTCCTTAGGATTGCTACCCATGCCTCAGTACCAGTGAAATCAGAAGTATGAAGAGTATACAGTTTAACGTGTGGCGATGGAGTTGGTGCAGACGTGAGAGCTTCAGATTTTTGGATCATTGAAGTGCATCACCATACATGTCCTGGCACTGTATTCCATCTGCCATTT
Organism: Hemitrygon akajei; assembly: GCF_048418815.1. Classification (NCBI taxonomy): domain Eukaryota; kingdom Metazoa; phylum Chordata; class Chondrichthyes; order Myliobatiformes; family Dasyatidae; genus Hemitrygon; species Hemitrygon akajei. The sequence continues at coordinate 5,143,514 of NW_027331930.1, read as the reverse complement.
TTTCCCTCTTTTTCCTCATTTGGCTGAGTCCCTTTGCAGCTTCTCTGCTTCCACAAAGTTACCGACCTTCATATCGTCCGCAAACCCTGCGACAACGCTACCTGCACCTTCACCGACCTTCATATCGTGCTCAAACCCTGCGACAACGCTACCTGCACCTTCACCGACCTTCATATCGTGCTCAAACCCTGCGACAAAGCCATCATCCGATTCACTGACATATAATGCAACAGTGATCGGTCCCAACACAGACGTCTGTGGAACAACACCAGTCACGGTAGCCAAACGAGAAAAGGCTCCTTTACTTCAAACACTTTGCATTCTGCTAGTCAGACAATGCTGGAATCTTCCCTGTTTGTTAAGCAGCCTCATGTCCGGCACCTTGTCACCCTCGGGATCTGAACCAAGTAGCTGAGAGATTGCGGAGGCGTTAATAATGGTCTTTCCAGAATCGGTAGGTTCTGGCGAAGTACCAGATGACTGGAAAATTGCAAATGTTACTCTGCTATTTAAGAAGGGTGGGAGGCGGCACAAATGAAACTATAGACCCCTTAGCCTGACACCAGTGTTTAGAAACTTGTTGGGAACGATTGTTAGGGATAAGATCATGGAGTACCTGGAGGCACATGACGAGATAGGCCAAAGGTAGCATGGGTTCCTGAAAGGAAGATCCAGCCTGATAAAGACCTACTACAATTTCTGAGGTAATTACAAGCGCATAGACAAAAGAGATGCAGTAGATATGGTGTATTTGGAAATTCCTAGCAAGATTGGAGTCCATGGCAATGCAGTCAGGCCAGACTGGAAAAATCGTCTAATGACGCGTTTTGCGTGGACCCGATGAATAAAAAAAAACTATGACCTCGTTCTTGGGGCTGTATTACAGAGAACTCTACACCCCGACGGATATAGAGGAACAAATTTGCAGAGAGATCGCAGATCGCAAGAAACATAAGGTTGGTGTTATAATGGGATATTAGTTCCCTTGCAGTTCAGGTGCAAATCGTCCCTTCTGTGCAGGTCCCAAAATGTTCCCTTACACACATCTGTCAGCTACTATCTATCACAGAGACTGGGGACAAAGTAAAACCTTTCTGGCTGACTTCCAGTAACTCGTGGTTTTCCAGAAGTGACTGTGCTGGGACCATTTCTTTTTAACCTCTTTCTCAGTGACTTGGGTGACGCATTTGATGGGTTTGTGGCCAGAATCGTCAGACTGTGAGGTCACTGTGCGTGAATGGGAATAGATGGACATATCCAGAGACCAATTATTCGGTGGCATTCCGAAATAGTTCTTTGACTGACATTTGGCAGGCCATTGTGGAACTGAGTTGGATTCAATTTTGTTATGAACATGGAAATAACTACAACTGTACAGAGTGCGATACTTGATCTGCGATTAGAGAATGAGAGAGGGCAGTGGCAAAAGTTTGTGTCGAGAACACTTTGCATCTAGTGACCACAAGGTCATTAGTTTCACGGCAAATACGCATAAAGTTAGGTCTGGTGTGCGGGGTGAGATTCTAACTTGGAGAAAGGTCGATTTTAATGGAATCAGAAGTAATCTGTCAAGTGTGGATTAGGACAGGCTGTTTTCTGGCAAATGTGAACTTGGGAAGTGGGAAGCTTCAAAAAGTGTAACTTTGGGAGTAAAATTCTTATATATGTCTGACTGAATAAAAGGTAAAGTTGAAAGATGTAGGCATCTTCGGTCCTTTTAGATGTTGAGGCCCTGGTGAAGATATAAAAGGAGGTTCACTGCAGGTATAAACAGGCGGGAACAAATGAGGTGCTCATGGAGTATAAAAATGGAAGAGAACATAAGACACTGACGCAACAGCAATTGGCATTTTACGACAGTTAATTGAAGCATACAGACTGCACACCGTGATTTCTATTTAACTAATTATTTGAATTCTGAAACAAATTGACTGCACCAATGACTATTTGGTTTGTCATATTAAAGGGGTGAATATCACTTTTTAAACATCACTTTCATTTTGACACGAAATCGTCTTTCTGTTGTTCACTGTCAAAAAGCCAAATAAAACCACTGTGGATGAATGTTGTAAAACGATAAAACATGAAAACTTCGAAAGTGGGTATGAATACTTCTTAAAGTGCTGTAAAATCCAAAAACTTCTGCGTACAATTAAGAAACATAAGGACCGATGTTGTCCTTGATCCTGGTGCTGTGTGTTCTCACTCCTTTATGTCTGCTGCCTAATGGAAGGTGTGAGAAGACAGAATGACGGGGTGGAAAGGGTCTTTGTTTATGTTAACTGCTTTCCAGGGGCAGCTAGAAATGCAGCTGGAGTCAATGGAGGGGAGGAATGTTTCTGTGACAGACAGTGCTGAGATCACAAAGTCCTTCTCTGACATGACTTCACAAATTGCCACACCTCACTCATCTGTACTGAACACCATTTGCCATTCCTCAGCCTACTCAACAAGCTGATCAAGAATCACTTGTATCAGAATCAGAACCGGGTTTTTTTTTATCACCTGTATGTGTTGTGAAATTTGGAAACTGTTCCCATCAGGTAGGAGGTACAGAAGCCTGAAGGCAAACATTCATCGATTCCAGAACGGCTTTTTACCCTCTGCAATCCGATTCCTGAATGGGCATTGAAACCTTGGACACTATAATTGTTATTATTATTTTATTTTGTTTTCTCCTTCCATACTATGTATCGCAGTGAACTGCAGCTGCTAAGCCAACAAATTCCACGACACATGCCAGCGGTAATAAACCTGATTCTGATTTGTTAACTTACCAGCAGCAGTTTCATCCAATACATGAAAACATAGAAAGGGAAAAAACAAAACAAGTAAAACAATAGCGGTAAGTATATATGCATATTTAAATGATGAAATATGCTGCAAATACAAAAATAATATATATATATATATATATATATATATATATATATATATATATATATTATAAAAGTGAGGTGGTGTTCATGGATACAATGTCCATTTAGGAATCGGATGGTAGAGGGGAAGAAGCTGTTCCTGAATCACTGAGTGTGTGCGTTCAAGCTTCTGTATTTCATTCTTGCCTTTAACAATGAGAAGAGGGCATGTCCTGGGTGATGGAAGTCCTGCATTACTGACGTCGATTTTCTGATGCACCGCTACTTGACGATGTCTTGGATGCTACCGGGGCTCGGACCCAAGATGGAGCTGACTAATTTTGCAACTTCTGGAAGCTGATTTTGGTCCTGCGCAGTAACTGCCCCCATCCCCACCAAAGGGTGAATCAGCCTGTTAGAATATCCTTCACTGTACATTGAGAGAGGTTTTTGAGCGACTTCCATTACTAGTTCTCAAAGAGAACTCTGATAGGCCAATCAGATGGTTCACTGCTGCTCAGTGATAAAATACAAAACAATCCTGTGTACGATTAGGAAACATTAAAGAATAGTAGAAATACTGGAGTCATGATGATCATGATGAGGTCTGTTGGATAGAGACGTTTATACACATTCTGTCCTCAATAATTCAAAGAGATTGAAGGATAAGGTTGCAGGGTGACAAAACGAGGCAGGAGCACTTGGAAAGAAAAATAAATCCCGACCGGGAGAAAACAGCACCTGTTCTTTCAGCACTGTTCTCCAGCAGTTTAAGGACTAAGTCCAGACGGCACATAACTCACAAGTGTTCTTGAAAGTCAAGTATTAACCCCTACCTACCAACAACCAAGCATTGCCATCCTGGTCCCTTTCATGATGGCTTATTTAGAAGCATGTGACTTCCCTCCCAGAGATGATAGGTGTTTGTACACTCAACTCTTGAAGGCTTGGACCCCATCGTCGGATATGTTTCCAATCACAGCATCTGGAAGGCTGATCCCAATTCTGATAGCACAGTGAAGGAAGTTTCTATCCAGTGTGCAGATTCTCGCATTGGGCACAGAAAAGGCATGAGCAGGCACAGATAAATTTGATCGTGTGGCGCGCCGTCTCTCATGAGATGACGCAGCATGGCGCGAAGGTCTTCAGGGCTGCGGCTGGTGGGCATTTTGCACAGCACAGTGAGAAATCACATCTTTTCAAACTCTAATGGAATATAGCTGCTGTCTTGTCTTCTTTACAGTTACATTGTTATTTCGGGACAAGGATAGATCCTCAGAGATCCTAACTCCCAGGAACTTGAAACTGCTCACTCTCTCCTATTCTGATTCCTCTATGAGGATTGTTTCGTGTTCCAACGTCTTACCCTTGTTATTGTTAATACCTTCTTCATTCTTTCTATTGGTCTGAAGATAGTGATGGGAATCTATGGTCAAGTTCAGAGTTTAGGGATCTATTCTGGAGAAAAGGTGAATTTTAGTGGATTTGACTGGATCCAGCGGAGGGGGAGTGAGAGAATCTCTATGACAGAAAATGAACAGATGGCAAGTGGGAGTTTTTTTATATGAGTGTGATTGCAGCTGTCCAGAAGAAGCATGTTCCTTTTAGAGTGAAGGATAACCTGGCAAGTTGAGGGAACCTTGGCCAATGAGAGATATAAAGGCTCCGGTCAAGAAATAAAGAAGCATACACTGGGTGTAGGAGGTCAGAATCGGGCAAATCACCTGATGAGAATAACAGTTATTAAGAGGGAAACCAGGAGAATAGGCCAATATTATGTGATTGGTCAGGTATTCAGGAAAGTACCAACAGGTTTTGTAGCGATGTTAGGAGTAACAGTGCGGCTTGGGAGAGAGAGGCCCCATAGAGAACAGCAGGGTCTCCATGTCTTGAGCCACAGGGAATGGGTGGGATCATGATCCAATCAATCAATGATTTCTACTTTGTGTTTACTGAGTACAATATCATGGTTGCTCAATGGATAATGCAAACTCGTGGACTTGACTTGGAGGACATTCATATTACCAGTGAGCAGTTATGAGCAGCCTACACTGCATTATCGTGGAGGAATCCTCAGGGCCTGACCCACTGCTTTGTGGAAGGAGAGAGAAAATTATTGAGGTCCACTGAAGGTTGCCCCAGTGACTGAAGAGAGGCTAATGTTGTTTTACTGTTTAAAGAGCTGTCAAGGACAAGCCTGGGAACTGCAGGTCAGTCAGCCTGACTTCAGTAGTTCGGACACTACTGGAGGGGATTCCGGGGGACAGGAATCACCTGTATTTGGACGGACAGTGTCTGATTAGCAGGTGTCAGCGTGGTTTTGTTTGCGGGAAGTTGTCGTTGATGGATCTACTGAGATTTTTGTAGATCTTATTAAAAGATTTTAAAATCTTATTAACAGAGGTGATTAAAACTGTTTCTGAGAATGCAGGCTGGGGATTAGTGATGTGCTCCAAAGGGCAAAGCTGTGAGTCTTGTTGCTCATTATTTTAAAAATGTATTTGCATGCAAATGCAAAAGACTTCATCAGTAAGTTCGGACATGTTGTTGATAGTGAATAATATTCGCATAGAGATCCTGATCAGTTAGGGAAGAGGGCCAGAGTGGCAAATGCCTCACAACACAGATACAGATGTGAGAGAAATTTGTGAATTCTATAGCATCTTCTCTATTTCTGCATAATTATGATCTAAATGTGATCAGATCTTCAACTAAGTCCTAAAACTAGGTAAAGAGTAGCCAATTAAATTAATAACACCAAAACATCATACTGCTTCATTTATTTATTTAGATAAATGGTCCATGAGTCTGTGGGTCTTTGAAACTGGTGACAGTGTAAACAAGGTGGTGAAGAATGCCTCTGGCATGAATCCTTCATCAGTCAGGGCACTGAATACAAGAGTTCGGATGTATAGTCACAATTATACAATATTTTGTTGAGACCGTAGTTGGATTGTTGCTCAGCAACAGAAAGGATGTGATTCAGCTGGAGAGGGTGCAGTAAAGATTCACAAGGAGCGACTGGGACTGAGTTACAAGGAGAGACTGGAAAGCCTCGGTCTGTGTTCCCGGAATGTAGAAAGCTGAGTGTTGTGCGTATAGAAGTGTATAAACTCCTTACGGACATAGCTGATAAAGTGAATGGCTGCAGTCGTTTTCACAACAAAGGCCATCTAAAACTAGATGGATTCGATCTGTGGTGAGAGGAGAATGATTTAAAGGACATGTGTGGAGAAACTTTTTTGCACATTCCTCTTCCCATCTTTTACATTCCCCCCTAGTCACATGTGAACCATCTACACCTGGAATGAGGAATCTCTAGTGCTGTCCATCTTCCACTCAGTTACAGAAATGCACCGGACAATAACGCGGCTATACTGACCACGGTGTGTACCCCAGAGTTCCATTTAACCTGTGTTTGGTCCATTTCCCGCTCAACCTCTCCGATCCATTCACCTGTCCGAATGTCTGCTAAACATTGTGATTGTGTCTCCTCTGCAGCTTCTTCTGGCAGCTCGTACCATTCACCCACCACTCTCTGTGTGGAAGAAGTTGTCCGAGTTTCCCTTTTGATCTTTCCCCTTTCAAAACATTCTGTCCTTCTGAGTCACCAGAACTGCCCACAATACATTGTGGTCTCACCAATGACCTGTACTGGCACAACATGAAGGCCCATCTCCTGTACTCCAAACTATAGTTGATGAATGCCTTCTTCACCACCCTATCTACACTTCCAGAGCACTGTGTACTTGTAATCCTTGGTCTGTCTGTTCTTTAACACTTTTGAGGATCCGACTAGCTGCCAGAGATACACCTGTCGGTGCCCCCTGTTAAATAGTTTTCTGTCACTGAGGCTCACTCAGAACACTGAACAGTGCGGTATAGGAACAGATACTTCTTCCCACCATGTCTGTGCTGAACACAATGCCACATTAAACGGAATCTCTTTTCTCCCTTCACTATCATATCTGCTTCCATCACTCCCCATGGCAGCCCATACCGGGCCCCACCACTCTGTAAATAAAACCGATCTACCACTTGCCCTGTTCACCATCTTTAAATGATCATCCTGTCACTGCAAAGGTAGCCTTCTTGAATTTGACATTTCCACCCTGGGAAAGTGACTCTGACTGTTTCCCTTATCTACAACTGCATAGTTTTATAAACTTCGGTCAGGTCCCCCCTCAGCCTCCTTCACTCCAGCGAAAGCAGCCCCAGAGTGTCTGATCTTTACCTGTAACACAAGACCCCAGTCCAGTCGACATTTCTGTGAATCTTTTCTTCACCTTTCCAGCTTAATTACTTCTTCCGTATTTTGCTGACCAGAATTGCACAGGTTACTGCAGCTGTGATTTAATTAATATTTTGTAAAACTGTAATGCAACTCCTCTGCTGCCAAAGGGAGGCATGCTGTTCACCTACTTCACAACCATGACAATCTGTGCTGTGACTTTTCGGGAACTATGTACCTGTATCCCAAGATCTCTCTGTTCACTAACACTTTACATGACATTGTGTATGTCCTGGCCTGCTTTATCTTCCCAAACTCCATCGCTGTGTACTTGTCTGACACTGTAACAACACTTGTCCGTCTCTCTGCACAGATCACACAGAGATAAATGTCCATCAACCGTTCTATGCGCCTGTCGGCTGTTTGTGTGTAACTTGTACAAGAGAACACCCGGACCACTCTGTACTTGAATCACGTGCTGTTTTTCTCCATATAAATAATAGTCCGCGTTTTGATTCTTTCCATCACTGAACACGCCATCGCTGTTTACCACATTAAACTCCATTTTCCAAGTATTCTCTCTTTTACCCAGCGTCTCTATATCCTGTGGCAGAGACCAAATGTCCCATCACAACATTACCCACCGCATCTTAAGTTATTGACAGACAGCCTTGGACACCACACACTCTGTCCCCTCGTCCGGGTAATTTATATCGATTGTGAATAATTGATGTCCCTCAACTTACCCCTGCTCCCTTAGAAAACCCATTACCAACCCAACTTCCGCCCACTCCACCAAAATTTTAATATTGATGTTATGTAATTGAGGGTGAATTTGATCCGTGGATATTCCAGTAGTTACATCCTCCGATCCTGAAGCAAACCTGTTAACTGAGTTTCTGTCTTCTATGTCAAAACCACTCTTCTATTCTTGTGAACTCGTCTTGTGATTTCTGGTGTTGTACACCAGCCTTTCAAGTGGCACCTTATTAGATGTATTCTGAAAACCCAACCACATCTATAGGTTCCCTTCTAGCAACTAGACAAACTCTCTTCATGTTAATCAAACATGAGTTGCCTTTCACTTAATGAGCTGACAGGGTCTCCAATTGGGTCAAAGACTGGGAAGTTGATGATGAAACATTTGGACACTGGCCTTCATCAGTCAATGCAAAGAGGACAGAGGTCGGGGTGTTATGTTGCAGTTGTATAAGATGTGAGTTTACATTGAAATATCGTGTTTAGTTTTGGGCACACAGTCTCAGGAAATATGTCATTAAGCTAGAAATAAGGAAGGGGAAGTTTACATGGTCATTGTTGGGTCACAAATGACTGAGTTATGAGCAGTTTAGGATTGTTTTCCTTGGAATGTGGCAGAATGAGGGGCAATATTATAGAGGTGTATGAAACAGGGAATTTCGCAGATAGTGTGAATGCATAGAGACACTACATAGAGAAACAGGGATGTGGAATCCGCTACTACAGGTAATCAGATTGTGAGAAGGCAGAGATTAAACAGGAATCTGTTGCTCTATGTCTCTCAGTCAGACGGTGGTCAGTTTCGCACATCATGCCCACTGGGGCACAGACCACTGCCCCGAGTTCTCTGTGCTGTGCCAGTCTTTCACGCTGTCCCCAGGTGCAGCCAGTCTTCGTGGTGGATACATCCTTTCTCAGAGATGAAGACTTTGGAGCTTCTGTGGCTTCGGGCTTCTGTGGGATTGGATTGCTGGAGTTAGGATGTCCAACTCTACTCCATTTGCATCCGGGCTTCGGACAGTGCTGGAACACTGAGGTCCCTCTCCCGGTCAGCCTGCAACCATCTCCCTGCAATTGCTGTAAGATAAAACACGTTTCTCAGAATACAATGCATTCATTCACCCTATCTATACCTTTCATAATTTTTATATCGCTGTTAAATCTCCCCTCATTCTCATACGCTCCAAGGAATAAGGTTAAAATACCTTGAGATTATTCTTTATTCTGCTTACCAAGGACATTTTATGTCCCATTTTGGTTTTCCAAATCACTTGTTTGAGCGAGAGGCTCCAGTCCGATTTAGCTTCCTGAATCCCTTCAATTGTGCTGTAGAAGGCTCTAATATCACAGATCTGCTTGTATATGCAGCTCCTTCCTGCGACCATATTTCATTTTCTCCTCGCAATCTGGTTTTACACTGAGACCAACTGTACCCTCGCCCTCCGGCTGCTGTGTCTGAGGAGGGTGCGCTGCACTGTTCTCGGTCCCAGGGATGGATTGACATCACCGTTACAGACCCCGCAAGTGTTTCTTTGTAGAGTGGGAAATTATTCCTTAAAATTCTGGGTCAGAGCCGGGAACAGTAAAACCAGGGAATCCTTCAGTGTGGACCCGGATTGTGAGAGAGTTTGACGAGAGCGCTGTCTTTCAGTTTTGTTGTGCATGTACCGTTGGAAACTGGTGGATGTGTTAAAGTTCAGGTGGAGCTGGAAGATGAGGGGCCGCTCTCTGCAGTCCGTCACTCTGACTCTGTCTCATCCTCCTCCCAAGCCTGTCTCTCCGCACCTTCCTCGGGCAGGTCGAGGCTCTGGGTATAACAGGAGACAACAGCAGTCGGTTTGTCACTGAGCAGCCATCTGAGTGAAGCAGCGTCATGTCCGGTGGAGGGAAAGAAGGCAAAGGACTGGGAAAAGGTGGAGCAGGCACCTTTAACTGTTCTGTGTTAATATCCCGTGAAACATCAAACCAGCCATTTCCCCCCTGTCACCTACTACCACATTTCAGGCTGCGGCAGTACATGCTGAGGGACCCACTGAGGCTCGGTGTACCCGACTGTGTCCCTGTAGAATGATGTGAGTAGAGATGTGCACAGTCCAGCTCTCATCAGCCTCATCAGAGAGTGCATATCTGTATTGTAATCCATTTGTCACTCTGTGTCCCTCTTCCCCAAAAGATCAGGGTCTCCCTGTAATCTATAATCGCCATCATGAACTGGTATTTAACTCTCTAATCTCCCGGACCCTATGCCAATTTACATGTCGCACAGGTGGTAATGCAAAGATCCACTTTCCTCGTTCTACCTATGTTGTCGGTGCCCACATACACCTCCCACTGCAGGTTCTTCTACAGGGCAGATAAGGCGTCCCGAACCCGGGCATAGGCAGGCAACACAGTCAGTCTGTGACTCTGCTACAAGTTCTTCCACCATATCCAGTGTACATCAGTAAGCAGGGGCTACAGCATGCTCAGGTGTAACCTGCAGGCTAGTGGTGGGATGGAGCGCCTTACGTCTATTCTATTAGGTCTACCTACACAGAAATAATTCCGGACATTGTTCGTGGAGAGGTGGAAAAAGAACCTAAAATATGAAAAGAGGTGCAGCTTGTGTTCAATGATGCGAATAATGAAACACACTCGGGAACATAAAAATATCGAGTCTCCATCACTTACAGCTTTACACAGCTGCTTCTTTTTCTGATCTAGCAAACCACCAAGAACAGAATAAATAAATATAATTGTTAAAACATCGCGCATGGAGGTAAACATACGTATAATGTAGTTAAACACTCAACAATATTGTGAATAGTGCTGCAAATAAACGTTCAGGTTGATGTTGTTCCGAGCAGGTAGTGCACAGCAAAGAGAATTATTGCGCATCACAAATCAGATTAATTACAGTCAGAAATAGATGTTGTTAACCCGTTGTAGTTCAGCACATGCAGAAATATGGGATACACCACATGTCGGTATAAAATGAAAATAGGACACATTATTATTAAAGGTTTGGTAATAATTTTATTTGTTGCTCTGATAGTCGTAAACATCCTTCGATGATTTCTCTGCAGGAGGGGAAGAATGTGAAACACAGACATGATGAATCTGCCCAAAATCTCCACTAGTCAAACTCAGACTCTTCTCTCTGACCTCCTGGAGAACCACTTCCTGGATTGGAACTGCAAGACAGCGGACACGAACAGACACATTGAGTGTTCAGCTGGAACGTCAGAACGGTTACGGGCTCTTGTATTCGATATGCAAAATGGTCTGCACTTTCAAAGCACGTCACTGATCGCTCTGATGTCGTCTTTGCTTCTCTGGATCTCAGCTCACTGAACTGAGATGATGATATCACTGCAGGCCAAGCTGTGGTCAGCCATCACACTGACCACAGTGGTAACGTTAGTGTGTCCTGATCATTCCCAAGGCACCCATATTTGAAATTCCTCCCCTCTGCGTAGAATCCAATTTGAGAATTATCGAGTGAGAGTTCCCTGCAGTCAGCTGATCTCATTTACAAAGGCAGCTATAAATGGTGTACATCATCTATTCTGAACGGGATCCATATGGCTCTCTTGGGGGCCCTGGCACATTTGAAGGGGGCCACCGACTGAGAACTGTGAGAAGGGGAGCCCCGAGGGTTTATGGGGGCCCTGGTAACTGAACCGATGAAATACCGAAACAACAACCTTCATTGGAGTCAATAGTTTCCCTCCTATTTATAATTTCTTTCCAACACACCGATTGAATTCGGCACAACTGGTACATTCATTATTCAAGCTTCACCCACACAGCTTCACTTCAGAGTCAGTCACGAATCAGACATATTCAATCAAGGGTTTTCGCATCCATTATCGCCATCCTTCATTCTCCGAAGATCAGCGTGTCTTGCTAGGCTTTTTTTGCCTAGTAACTTTAAAGTATATGTGTTTGTATATATTATACGTTAAAGTAGGTTGTGAACAGTGTTTATTACTGCATATGACGTCACCGGAAAAAAATCACTGGCTATGGGTGACAGCATTTTTTTGTCAGTAATGTATCTGTATTTCGCGCGCTCATTCCGAAGTCAAAAACGTAACATTGTTGGTAGTTTTATCGAATGCATATGACGAGGAAAATTGAAAATATTGTATTATTATGCATTTATACTATGTTATTTCCTAAATCCCAGATAAAAATTGTAAATTTTCACGGTAATTTAGGAAATTGGCTGTATAATTTAATCATCCAGTTTCAAAAAGATATTTGAATCAAGAATGATCTGCCGAATAAATTTAAAACACAGTGGGAAAAAGCCCAAATGATTTTATTGCCTTTCCCTCAACTTATTTGGTTGAGAGCGGATTCTGCGAGGTGGTTTCCTTGACAAAATCCAGGAACAGAATTGATATCGCAACAGGAGTGACCTCCGACTGTCATTGCCTAATCTGGAGCCCGATACCATGAAACTTGCAGAAAAGCACCAAACTCAAGGATCGCATTAGGCCTCATAGATGATTAATTTCATACAGTCGATTTTAAACTTTCGTCCAGTATGTCAGAATGTTCAAGTTTTCTTGGTGTTCAATAATAAATGATTTTCAGTCTATCTGTTCGTGTTGTATCCCCGTTTGAAAGGGGGGCCCTGGAACCTGAGAAGAGCTCCTGAGGGGGCCGTGGCCAAAATACGGTTGAGAATCACCGGTCTACAGTCATTCCCAAGACATCCATATTTTAAATTGCTCCTCTCTGCGTGGAATTCAATGTGAGGATTATCAAATGAGAGTTCCCTGCTGTCAGCTGATCGCGATTATCGAGCTCAAAGGCACCTATAAATGGTGAACCTTTCTGCTCCATTTGATCGCGAAACTAACAACTCAGGAGGAGAATTAGTCCAGATGCTGCTGTCCTGCCGCTTCATCGCTAACCTCAAATGCAGGACCACCGCCTAACTCGTACATCGGCCTTTATCTTAAACGTGCAAACGATGCCAATAGACTGCAAATTGTTAAAGTGCATCTGATCTGGATTCTATGTAGATAAACCACTGCACACCGGATTGCAAATTATATGAAATGAACACCAAGAGAAATAACCGGATAATTTGCTTCTCAGACTGGACGGATATGTTTTGTGATGCGTCACAGGGTTCAGTTCAGGGAAAGAATATGACACAGCTGTAAATCTGCCAAGAACAGGCTGTCCTCAATAAGTGAGAGATCGTGCCGGAAAGGTACATGTGATGGAGGCCACCAAGAGATATATGATACCTCGGGGAGATTTAAATGCATCAGTGACTGAGAGGAGCCAGACTGCACAGAGAGCAGCTGTTGTCCATGTGCTGCACCAATTTTCTTAGTTTTCAATAACATTTTTCACTGAGTTGCTTGGAGTGTTCCTTTGTCTTCATGATGTAGCTTTTGCCAGGACACTGTCTCAACAGCATCTGGACTTGCCAGATGCAAGAAGGCCAGGAATGGCCGAGCAGTCTCATCGAACAGAGAACAGAGAAATTTACAGCCCTTCGGCCCACAATGTTGTGCCACTCCAATGCTGTAGCCTGCTCTATAGACTGCCGAGAATTTCCCTAAAAGACCCTGTTGTATCCGGTTGCACCATCACCGCCAGCAGTGCAATTCACGCAGCCAGCACTCTGAGTGTGAAAAACCTACCCCTGACACTATCCCCTTCAGATAAATACCAACATTGCATTTACCTTCTTTACCAGAGACTGAGCTAATAAAATCACCTTCTGGATGTCTTGTATGTGTTACACGAACATGGTGGTGGACAAACCCAAGTGCAGAACACGGTGTGGAGACAGAGTCAGGAGGCATTATTGACGTAGCGAGCGTGGAGTCGGTATCCAGGAGCGATGCTAGACTTAGAACTGGCAGCCCTATGAAACATGAAATGAAGTTACTCTCACCGGAGTCGACCAACGAACTGACAGCTCCATGTTGTGATCACAGGGATTTTAAACTGCATTTGCGGATGGAAAGCAGATGTGTGCAGTTAGTGGAAGCTAGGAATGACTGGAAACGAGGTGATTGAGGCCCAATTCCTGAGGTGAATAGTCAGGTGGGGGATAGCCAGGAGGGACCAGGACAGTACCCCTCCCTCAACGGGGGACTCCTAGCGAACCTCCAGGCCTGTGTGGATGGTCCCGATGAAAATCTTCGAATTTGGGTCTCGGATGAAGGAGCAGGGACCCAGGAACGCTCTTCTGGACCGTACCCTTTCCAGTCTACCAGACTGCCCTGGAGACCCCTGCACCTACAGCGCACATCCAGTAGTCTTCGGACAGTGTCTACCGGATGGTTGTCGATGATACGGGAGGGTGGGGGAGTCTCAGCTGGGGGACACAAGGGGCTGACGGAAACTGACTTTAACTGGGAAACATGAAAGGTCGGATGGATGCGCATAGATATTGGCAGTTTTAGGCGGACCGCTGCGGGATTGATAACACTTTCGACCTTGAATGGTCCCAGGGAGCGAGGGGCGAGTTTCCTATGGTCGTTCTTGAGCGGTGTATCCTTGGATGAAAGCAAGAACATCGGCCCAGGTGGGTACTCGGGCGCCGGAGTCCGGTGTCGGTCGGCCGTCTTCCTATTGCGTTTTGCTGATCTGAGCAGGGCCGTGCGTGTCTCCTCCAAAACCTTAAGCCACCGATCGATATGGTCCTGAACCGACAGTACCGCAATCTCCTCTTCTTGTGCGGGAACAGAGGGGGTTGGTAGCCCAGGGACACCGGAATGGAGACCTTCCAATGGCAGAGCTCACCAGAGAGTTGTGGGCGGACTCAACCCACGGGAGATGGTCGCTACAGGTCGATGGGTTGTTTGCCGTTACACAACGTAGCGTCGCCTCCAGGTCGTGTTTAACCCGTTCCGCCTGCCCGTTCGTCTGGGGGTGGAAGCCGGATGACAGGCTGACCGATGCACCTGAGGCTTGACAGAAGGCCCATACCTGTGAGACGAACTGGGGACATCGATCGGAGACGATGTCCGCGGGGATTCCGTGGAGGCGGAAGACGGACGAGAGGATCTGCGGGTTCTGGAGAGGAAGGGAGTTTAGGGAGGACAACGAAGTGCACCGCCTTGGAGAATCGGTCCACCTCGGTGAGTCCGGGGGTGTTCTCATGTGAAGGGGGTGGACCGGGGACGAAGTCTCGGGCGATGTGTGACCAGGGACGACCAGGTAGAGAACGGAGAGGATGAGAGGCTTTTCCCCGGGCACAGATGGAACATGCCGAGACATAGGAACGGGGATCCGCCTCCATGGACGGCCGCCAAAAGTGCTTTTTCGGCAGAGTTAGGGTCCGATCACTCGCGGGGTGGCAGGCGAACCGAGACTTGTGCCCCATTGGAGAACCTGGGATCTGACGGAAACGGGCACATACAGGCCATCGATGTGTCCATTGCCTGTGTCGGGGTCATCCCGTTGGGCTTCTTTTACTTTGGAATCCATCCCACAAGTGAGGGTGGCAACCAGGCAGGGTGGTGGGAGGACAGCCTCTGGGCTGGAAGTGTCCTCCTTGGAGTCGGATTGGCGGGACGGCGCGTCCGGCTTCCCGTTCTTGCGGGAAAACTTTAACGGTCCATATAATAATGACCAACCGGCCTGGCGGGAGTTCAAACGTTTGGCAATCTGAATATACTCCAGGTTTTTATGATCAGTCCATACCACAAACGAATGTTCTGCCCCCTCAAACCATTGCCTCCATTCTTCCAACGCTAGTTTGACCGCCAGGAGTTCCCGATTCCCCACGTCGTAATTCCGCTCGGCGGTGGACAGTCGGCGAGAATAGAAGGTGCAGGGGTGAAGCGTTTCGTCCGAACTTGATCGTTGCGACAGGACTGATCTTATCCCGGAGTCTAAGGCGTCCATGTCGACAGTGAATTGACGGGCTGGGTCCGGATGGACCAGAATGAGAGTGGTGGTGAAACGCCTCTTTATGTCGGTGAATGCCGAGTCGGCTTCGGAGTCCCAACAAAAGGGGATAGTAGGCGAGGTACTCCGGGTAAGGGGGGCCGCCACTCGACTGCAGTCTCTGATAAATCGGTGGTAGAAATTGTCAAACCCCAGGAATCGTTGAAGTTGTTTGCGGGTCGTGGGCCAAGGCCATTCTTCCACTGCCTGGATCTTCTCGGGGTCTGCTCTCAGCTGCCCGCACTCGATGATATAACCCAGGAAGCTGAACGAAGGAACGTGGAACTCACATTTCTCCGCCTTCACAAATAATTGGTTTTCCCATAGTCTCTAGAGGACTTGACGGACATGGATCAAGGTCAGGGGCGGCGTACAGTGGGTCTCCCGAGCCAGCAGTTTTCCGTCCAGGGCCCGGGCAGCGGCCCGCGAGGTATTCCAGCCTGGGAGGCTATGGCTTCGTCCAGCAGATTGCCTGCGGTACCGGAATCCACCAAAGCGGACAGGGACAGAGACTGTCGTTGGTAATTCACGGGAGCCAGGATCTGCATCCGAGTCTGGGGGCTGAAGGGAGTATCGTCCGGCTCACCAGGGCAACCTTTTTCACTGATGCCCTCCCTTTCGGACGCTTGAGGGCAGTTATCCCGGAGATGTCCTGGCTGGCCACAATAGTAGCAATCTCAAGCTCTCCACCTCCGAATTCGTTCGGCCGGGGAGAGACGGTTCCGTCCCAGCTGCATCGGTTCCTCCCCCAGGGAGGTGGGGACGGTCGTGGCAGGAGCCACACTGGGAGCGGCCGGGTAAGGGGAGCTGGTTGTGACTGGTTAGGTGGACCGTGGGCTTCCCCGAGGAGCGGGCAACTGGTTCTCTCTCTCAGACGCTCCTGAAGTCGGTAATCTGATCGAATGGCTAGCGAGATCAGAGAGTCCAGACAGTCCGTGTCGTCCCCCGCGGCCAACTCATCCCTTATCTGGTCCGAGGGGGCCTGTCGAAACACCTCCCGCAGGGTCTCGTCATTCCACCCGGAGTCTGCGGCTAAGGTCCGGAACTCAGTGGAATACCTGGCCACACTTCACGAAACCTGACGAAGAGTAAGCAACAGTTTCGCGGGGTCTTTTCCGCGAATGGATTGTTCGAAGACTTTCCACATTTCGGGGACAAAGGAGGAATAGGAGGAACAAACCTCTGGTCGGTTATCCCATATCACGGTTGCCCAGGCCAAGGCATCCCCTCGTAGCAGCCCCATGATGTACGAAATATTTGTTTTATTGGAAGTGTAGGTACGCGGATGCAGCTCAAAGATTAGGGAGCATTGTAACAGGAAGGCCCGGCACCTACCCAGGTCCCCGGTGTAGGGTTCAGGCTCGGGTACATACGGCTGTCGAGGGGATGGTGTCGCTGATTCCGGGGGCGAAGCCATCCCGAGCACTGCGGTTTGGGGAGCCGGCGTTCTTGGAGGGGACGGAGAAAAAGAAGCGGAGACCCGGTCCTCTTGTTCACTGACCTTCTGCACATTCGTGGTTAGTGTCCGAAGGTTTTCCGTGATCTCCCGAAGTAGTTGGTCGTGGGCGCTCAATAGGTAACCCTGGCTGGCCAGGGCCTGTTGTACGGGATCCTTGTCCGCTGGGTTCATCGTGGCCAGTTCGTTCTGTTGCAAGGACGTGGCGGTCGAACGAACCCAAGTGCCGAACACGGGCGAGGAGGCCGAGTCTGGAGGCGTTACGGTGGTAACGAGCGTGGAATTGGTGCCAAGGGAATCATTACCCAGAGTCTTGGTCTTAGCAGAGAATTCAGGAGCGATGTTAGACTTAGAACTGATAGTCCTAAGAACCATGGAACGAGGTTACTCAAACACGAGTCGACCAACGAGCTGGCAACTCCTTGTTGTGGTCACAGGGTTTTTATACTACATTTACTGATGGACAGTGGGTGTGTTTACTTAGTGCAACCTGAGAATTACTGGGAACTGAACGAGGTGAATGAGGCTCAATTCCTGAGGAAAATAGCCAGGCGGGCGATTTCCAGAAGGGACCGTGACAGCTTCATCTTTAACGTTATGACTTTTGGAGACCAGTTTATCTTCTACTCACTAAGCGATTCACAGTAACAGAAATTTTGACCAGGGGTGCCCAAACCTTTGCATGCCACTTTAAGTATTTGGATTTCAGTGGTAATACGGTAAACTGGATTTACAGATGACTCCTGGATTCAGAGCGCGAGTGGACAGCGAAGTAGATTATCGAAAGTTGAAGATGTCTGTAGCAGCTGGGTAAATCGGCTGAAGATTTTGCAGCTGCAATGACATGTGGACCAGTGTGAGGTGTTGCACTTTGCCAGGAACAACCAGTGTAGGGTGAATGGTAGGAGATTGTGGCCTGCAGAGAGCAGAGGAATCTGGGAACGCTGGAAAAATATCAGGAAGCTTGAAAAATACAGACAGAAGTTTGCAATGGTGATCCCTGGTCTGTCTTGGTGGGCACCAAGTTCGGCCTGTAAGTGCCAGTGGCGATATTGAAAGTGAAGGGTATCATCCGCTCATTAGATGGTGCCTGGCCTGGTATGTTTCCTGAAATACTGCATTGAGTTCCCGTTAGCATTTTATACAAAGGATAGTTTGTGCTGGAGGACTCCCCGGGATATCAAGCGGAATTGTGGATCCCAGTGTATAACTCCATGAAAGTGGCTACTCAGGGTGGATGGTAAAGGCGGTGTCCGGACTGCCTGTCTTTAGTAGTCGAGGCCCTGGGTTCCAGTGTCAGGTAGATACTGTATTTTGCAGATTTATAAATCTCCAGTTTAATCGCATCTGAAGTGCTGCGATACTATTATAGGAAAATATGGAGGCTTTGGACGGTGTGTAGAGAGGTTTGCCAGGATTCTGACTGGATAAGGAGAGATTGGACAGTTTAGGCTGATTCTCTCTGGAGCGGTGGAGGCTGAGGGAGGTCTGGCAGACGTTTATCGGAATGTGA
Source organism: Hemitrygon akajei (assembly GCF_048418815.1). Taxonomy (NCBI): domain Eukaryota; kingdom Metazoa; phylum Chordata; class Chondrichthyes; order Myliobatiformes; family Dasyatidae; genus Hemitrygon; species Hemitrygon akajei. The sequence continues at coordinate 5,124,786 of NW_027331930.1, read as the reverse complement.
GAGGGACAGACAGAGTGGACAACCTGTGTTTTGCCCAAGGAGGAAATGTCTAGTTCCCGAGGGTATATATTTAAGTTGAAACAAGGAACACTAACTGATGAATCCATTCTTGCACTATTTATGCATTTTTAAATATAGTGTATTTCTTATCTTTTCTCCACACTGATGTTGTGTAAAAAAGAAACAACTAGCAAAACACTTTTACTCCGCCACCACAAGCATCGCTGGAGACCGAGGCGTCGAAGGGGAACCACGCCCGTCTTTGTGAATGCCGAGGACGGAGACTCCGACAGCAGCTGCTCTCTGAACTCCGCAACGGCGATGGAGCAGAAGAAGAGGGGCGGAGCATGGGGCAGATTTCCACCCGGCCTATCGTAGCTCAGACCGACCGCTGTCCCCTGCTGTCACTGGCTGAGGTGCCTATCGGTCAATTGAGAAGATTAGTTAATGTGAACGTCAGTCATGGGGAGAGGCGGAAATGTGAAAATGTTGCCTTATGAAAACAGAGGCAGTTGCAGTTCAACAAGTTAAAGTACAGTTGTGGTGAATTGTACTAATCAAACATTGATCAAAATCGGCCTACTGAGGAAGTTAAAATTATAATGAGAGCTGCAGAAAGATATCTTGGTGTAACTGGTGTTACCAGTTTCTTAAGGAAAAGGGCAAGGCATAGAGTTGTGAATGTGAGTTAAACGTATGTGGCATTTGTCGTAGAAATATATCATTCAACAGGTGGGGTATTAAAGTGGTTAATTTGTACTACTTGTGGAAAATGACAGTAGCATTGCCTATTCTAAACCCGGTGCTCCCTGTCTGATACTTCCAGTTACGTAACAATATGGTTAACCTCTCATTTATGTAAACTTATGGACGTATCGTACTGGAACGTTTGAATTATATTTTTGAAGAGGGAGGCAATTTATCGTTTTTTCAGAGTATATTTTCGAAGGGGAGAATGACATTGGATTCAGTTTTACATTTGGAATACGATATTAGGAAAGCACAGTTAAAATAAGTTTTTGCTGTTATGTATTCAGGCAAATATATATATATATATATATGAGTTAGGCAAGGGTTTTAATAACAAATAACACGTTTATTAAACACTGAAAACAAACCCCCCAAAAGTAAACAAACACTAGCGTAACCTGAAAACAGCTGCTGTGCGGCAGATTCACAGTTCTTAATAGCGTTGCAGTTCAAACAATTCTTAAAGCGGCATTGAAAAAAAAAACAGTTCTTTAAAGCGGTATGCCGAAAGTTCAAAAGCTCACAGTCCATTTAAAAGGAGAGATTTTTTAAGGCGATTTAAATTCTCTTCCACGTCGTTGTCCTTCGACCCGCGGCGTCGAGCTTTCCCACGAAGAATTTTATGAAATATAACGGCTGAAAGGCACTGAACTTCCTTCCACACTATTCTCAAATCCTTTCTGGTCAAACCCAGGGATTAACAGCAAGAATAGTCAACGGAATCCTTCCGAATGAGGATCAAATAAGGTCGAAACCCATCCACCGTCGAAAATCGATTCTCCTCGATCTTTAACTTCCAAACTCCGATATTCACTCTCCACTAGCAGTATTGTAAGAAACTGCTGGCAATGACCTTTTAAATTTTAGGCATTATATAAAACTTCATTTTTCAACTAAACTGCGTCATAACATTAAAGCACGCAGTGACATGAAGTCAGCTTGGCAATCCCAGCCACGAACTGCCCCACCCCACAGGGTGGGTCTTCCTTTTATAACCTGTAAAAAAAACCTGTCACATGACCTCTACTGGCGGGAAAATGACGTCACTCCACCATCACAAGACCATTACCTCAAGTCCAGTATAACTTCAACCCCAGTCACGTGACAAGGGTACCACTGTCACGTGTCACGGGTACGTAACATTGCAAAGACGGTACTTTTGACATTGAAAAGGCATGTAATATTTATGGAAGGAAGGACTTTTGGAAATTAGGAGATGGGAGATTGCAGCATTTTTTCTGATTTTCTTTTCTCATTTGGAAGTTCCCTGCAAGTAAGGGTGGGAAAGATATGTCCTGGTTTGTATGAGATAGCGAATGGGATCGCACAAGACAGTATTTGCAAACTTTTATTATTTAATAATATGATTAATGATACTTTCAGAGATAGTGTCGGTAAATTACTATGCACAGATGAAGGAGCTTTCTGGATTAGAGGCAGAAATTTGAATTTTAGTGTATGGAGTTGCAATTATCTATTAATATGTTTGAACAATAGGGAAATAGATGACGATGTAAGCTTTCAGTGGCTGAACATCAGTTATGTCTTTTACAAATAAGATTAATTGATCTGCGGATGAGTTGAACTTATACGATCAAACTCTTGAAGACGTGCCAGTAGAAAGGTTTTCAGGCGTGTGGGTGGACAATAAGCTGGCATGGAAGCGCTACATCGTTATAATAACTGATAAATAAAAAGGAGTATTAGATTTTCTCAGCTGTCTATGTGGATATACTTGGGTGGTCGACGTAAATCTTTGTTAATCATTTAGAATTGTTTAATTAAATCTGTTTCACATTCTGTCTGTGTGGCTTATGGATCAGCTTCATCTTCAGGTTTAAAATGCTTGGATGTGATGCAAGTATAGACTTTAAGATTGTGTTGTTATGCAGTAAAGTCGTCCCATGTTTCGGTTTTACTGGGTGAAATGGGATAATCACCCTCACAATTGCGGCCGCTGAAGATATTAACATACCCGATTAATTTCAGGGGGCAGAGACATTATCATGCTGTTGAAAGTGTGTTAGAGGACGGGTGGGAACACTCAGGAAGAGTGTTTTCAGTTTTCGATATCTGGACTTTTATCACGCTTGGAGTATGGGCTTGTTGGATTATGCAATATGTCCCAGTGTCGCGTTCTCAGTAACTCTACTTAGTTATCTTCCCAATCACATTTGTCGATTTTAGGTTGAACAGTTCAATACAATGTAAATATTCTGTTCTGCCGGAGAATCTGTTGTCTCATCAGAATATAAAGGAAAATTATTATGGTATGTTAACCATCAATCGTTTCTAATCACGTCAAGTTTTGAAGCATTTTTACAGATGGAACGAAAGATATTTTAACTGGGAATGCCGGAGTAGCCCAGTTTGTGCCTGAAGTATAGACAATGATAGAGAAATTACTTTGCAGCCATTTATCAGTATATACGGGCGAATTGGTTGCCATCATTTTAGGCTGAAGTTTGGTGGAGAAATTTCTTCCCTCGTAGCATTACATTTGTTCAGATTACTTTTATATTTTGATGACCCTTAAACACGTTATTCTAGCAGTTGGTCAGATTTACTGTTGGAAACTCACCAGGCATTAATTCATATTCAAGTACTTGTTTATATATTTACTTCTTATAGATCCCTGAACACATCGGTATTGAGGGGAATGAGTGGGTTGACTGTAAGTTACAAAAGTTCAACTGTGGATAAAGACCCTTCATTTAACAAATCAGACGTTCAGAGTTATGAATGTTGGGAATTAGGAGCTTATGGAAAGACTGATGCGAAAATGGGTGCACCTTTACAGAATACATAAACGTGTTGGGTGTATGGGGAAAAAAGGGGTAAAACAAGAACGGACGGAATTATATTGACACGAACTAGAATGGGAACATAATAGTGCTGGGTTTACGGGATAAACCAGAAGGGAAGGAATTATATCGCCATGACTTACTAAGCTTAATTATTCTTTTTGTCATGTTGCAAAACAAGCTTCCGGATCGTGTAGGTTTTCTCATTATGAAACGGTTGAACGCAGGTGAAGGATATCAGGAAAGAAATCATGCAGGCTTCATTGCAATTTTGGCGGTCTTGATTGACTTCATTTAACCGCTTTCTTAGTAATGGGTGTGTCTTTAATTAAATTCGCCTTATTGTGTTTCATTACCTATAATTGATAGGATTTGGTGGGAGAAATTTAGCTTTCATTAGAAGACAGAAGCAGTGAGGATTTTATTTCCCAGTTCTCTGCACCACAGTCCAGTCCAGTTGATAACGGGAATGCGCCTTTAAGTTGGAGTGTCAACCGTCGTAAATCCAAAGCCTGACCTACTTCTTAACTTAGCCAATCATTCAAGGAGATGGCGGGGACTGGTGTGATTCAAATTGGGTTATTAAATGAGCATCTGACTCGACCCGCGCCGTCCTGTGGGAATGTCTGACAGTGAAGTTGGTGAGCGGAATGGGAATAGATGGACATATCCGCAGACGAATGTGCGGGCGAAATTCCGGAGTAGTTCTTTGTCTGGCATCTGGCGGAAAGAATGAGGTTCTGACTGTCTTGGACGGTGCTTTGCCCCTCCCCCCACACACACTATCTTAACGTCCCGGACTGCCGGTCGATGGGACAATCCGCCCGGGAATAACACCTGGGAGATCAGGCGGTGAATCTGAGGAGCTGGAGCCCGGACTGGAGACTCTGCGCCCGCCTCTGGCGACTACTCAGGATGCGGCGCCATTAATCAACCGAAGCATCGAAGTGACGGGATATTTCACCGCGCTGATCGCCGGCTGCCTTAATTTCAACTGAGTCACCATGTAAATAAATGTGTTCGTGCAGCAGCTGAAATCACTCAGGAAAAACCCGACGTACTGAAAGATCAATTCAGAGTCATTGAAATCGTTTCCTATTCCTGAGACCTGATAATATATGACAGTTACAACACCCGTCATCCACAGGAGGATGAAGTTGCCGGACAGGGTGAAGAGTAAAATCACAGACCTCCTCCTGCTCTCCATCTCCGGGTCACGGCGATTCTCCCCCTTGCTCTGACCCTTCAGCCCCTTACGGACTCGACTGGTCACTAAAATGTGTCTGACTGTCAGAGCGTTGAGCAGCAGGATCCCAGTGAAAGGGAGGAACGGAGTTAAAACTGTATCGAGCCAGTCATTACCCACCCACCAGGGGTCAGTGAAAGAATAGACCTTGGTAATACAGAACCACGATACATTTGTCGATGATTATTGCAGGTTCCCATGTGAAGTATCGGGGAACGTTTCTCAGACAGGACAGTACGCCGGTTGTTGTTAGAACCACAGCCGCAGTTTTCCGGGTGTAATATTTTGTTTTCAGCTTCTGGCAACAAATGGCGACAAACTGATCAAAGGTGAAAGTGACGGTGAACCAGACAGAACAGGGTGTAGCTGAGAACGTCAGTGCATAGAGAACAATGCACACAGGGGTGATGCTCAGAAAACTCCACGGGAAATAATACCCATTGATCCGAAACAAAATGACCTCAATGACAATGGTCAGTAGATCGGCCGCTGCCATGGCCACCAGGTAGCGAGTGGTGCAGGTAGAGAGGCAGCACTTTCCCCGGGACAGGATCACAATCGCCACTAAATTCACTGGAGAGAGAGAACAGACACTGGGCATTACTGAAAACTTTGTCAGGGAATTAACACGGGATCGGGCTTTAGCCAAATCTCGGGAGTGCTAGAGTCAGTAAACGGTTGCTAATCTAACACCAGAAATGGGTCGCACTGTCTCTGACCTGTCTTCTTCAGTGTGCCGATAAGACGATGTGTGGGGAATCGTTGGCGACAAAAGCGATCTGCATGAACAACAACGATCGGTGCTGATCCCCATTCCAGTCGCTGATGGGGCTGGTTTCACTGAATTAACTGTGACTGACCAGGACTCTGGAAAGTCAGCATCTGATGAGGCCGAGAAGGGATACAGGGTGGATCAACACACACAAAACTGGAGGAACTCAGTAGGTCAGGCAGCATCCTTGGAATTGAATTATCTTTCGTTTTGGGTCGAGACCCTCCTTCAAGACGAAGCGCTGCCCCGATTTATGACTGTTTCAGAGGGAGAGAGGGAACCACTTAGTGACCTGTGGCTGAGTTGCTCCGTTAATGGATTAATTCTACAGCGCAGTTTAATTCGATAACACACGGCAGCAGATCCGTGAACACTGGTTCAGGTGATCAGCCCCAATAATTGACCAACAGACAGTGGGGTCCGACTGTGTCAGACTCCACAGGGAGACGTGAAGCGCAGGACTAGGGTTTCCATCTGATCAATAACTTAGGATAAGTGTACTTCAGAATGCAAACATCTCCCAGGCACAACTTCCCGGAGAGATCCCTGGCCCCAGCACTGGGACATCTCTGGACAATGTGTCATTCAAGGCAGGAACAGCGTTCTATTCGATCCCGTGCGTTAGAGGAGAAACATAGGCTTAGTTCCACTTGTTATTATATATGAAAATTCAGAATGTGAAATTGACAGGATCGATATCTCTAATGGATATTTGCGCAATGATGATCACGTTGTAAGCTTGTAACATTATCTTAAACAGGTTCGCAGCGGTTGACACACAGAAATACCGAAGATGAAATGCTCTGCTCACTCACCAGGAACTCCAATGGCGGCAATGAATATATACAATATTTTCAGCACACTGATATACCTATCCAACATTGCAGACATTTTCTCTGTCCAGTGATTTGTCTCTTTGTGCGACAGGCGATCTCTCGGAATGAAATGTTAAGGCACCACATGCCTGGGGTTTTTAACGCCATTTAGCAATTCCACAGGAACAGATTTCAACAGATTTTAAATTATTTACAAACCAATTACGTCAGACAGGTGCAAACCCCTGCGATGACAGATTGTGATTAAATTAATGTATAATATTTAGATCATTTGTGGGAGTTAGTTTGTGACTTTCAGCTTATCCCCCTTGGTTCATTCCACTAAGAATACATAAACATGTAGGGTATATGGAGAAAAGGCGGTTAAACAAGAACGGACGGAATTATATTTACATGAACTAGAAAGGGAACATGAAAGTGCTGGGTTTATGGGAGAAACAAGGAGGGAAGGAATTATATCGCCATGACTTACTATGCTTAATTATTCTTTTTGTCACGTCGCAAAACATACTTCCGGATCGTGTAGGTTTTTTTCATTATGAAACGGTTGAACAGATGCTATTTCAGGTTGTAGCATATCAGGAAAGAAATCATGCAGGCTTCATTGAAATTTTGGTGGGCTTGATTGATTTCATTTAACCTTTTTTTAAGTCATGGATGTGACTTTAATTCACAGTATTGTGTTTATTTACGTATTATCGATAGGATTTTTTGGGGGCAATTTAGCTTTCATTAGAAGACAAGAGGCAGTGGGGATTTTATTTCCCAATTCTGTACACCACAGTCCAGTCCAGTTGATAACGGGAATGAGGCTTAAATTTAGAGTGTCTTTATTTTGCCGATCATTAAACGAGATAGCGGAGACTGGTGTGATTCACATTGGGTTAGTAAATGAGCATCTGACTCGACCCGCGCCGTCCTGTGGGAATGTCTGACAGTGAAGTTGGTGAGCGGAATGGGAATAGATGGACATATCCGCAGACGAATGTGCGGGCGGCATTCCGGAGTAATTCTTTGTCTGGCATCTGGCGGGAAGAATGAGGTTCTGACCCTCTTGGACGGTGCTTTGCCCCTCCCCACACACACACTATCTTAACATCCCGGACTGCCGGTCGATGGAACAATCCGCCCGGGAACAACAGTTGGGAGATCAGGCGGTAAATCTGAGGAGCTGGAGCCCGGACTGGAGACTCTGCCGCCGCCTCTGGCGACTACTCAGGATGCGGCGCCATTAATCAACTGAAGCATCGAAGTGACGGGATATTTCACCGCGCTGATTGTCTGTTCCCTGAATTTCGACTGAGTCACCATGTAAATAAATGTGTTCGTGCAACAGCTGAAATTCATCAGGAAAAACCCGACGTACTGAAAGATCCTTTCAGAATCAGTCAAATGGATTCCTTTTCCTGAGACCTGATAATATATGACATTTGCAACCATTGTCATCCACAGGAGGATGAAGCAACCGGAGAGGGTGAAGAGCAAAACCACAGACCTCCTCCTGCTCTCCATCTCCGGGTCATTGCGGTTCACCCCCTTGCTCTGACCCTTCAGCCCCTTACGGACCCGACTGGCCACTAAAATGTGCCTGACTGTCAGAGCGTTGAGCAGCAGGATCCCAGCGAATGGGAGTAACGGAGTTAAAACTGTATCCAGCCAGTCATAACCTACCCACCTGGGGTCAGTGAAATAATTGTCCTTGGTAATACAAAACCAAGGTACATTGTTGATTATTATTCCTGGTTCCAGTGTGAAGTATCGAGGAACATTTTTCAGACAGAACAGCACGCCGGTTGTTGTTAGAACCACAGCCGCAGTTTTCCCGGTGCAATATTTTGTTTTCAGTTTCTGGCAGCAAATGGCGACAAACCGGTCAAAGGTGAAAGTGACGGTGAACCAGACGGAACAGTGTGTGGCTGTGTACATCAGTACTTCGATAACACTGCACACAGGGGTGATGCTCAGAAAATTCCACGGGAAATAATACGTTCTGATTCGAATCAAAATGACCTCGGTGACAATGGTCAGTAGATCCGCCGCTGCCATGGCGACCAGGTAGCGAGTGGTGCAGGTAGAGAGGCCGCACTTTCCCCGGGACAGGAACACAATCGCCAGTAAATTCACTAGAGAGAGAACAGACACTGGACATTACTGAAAACATTCTCCGGGAATTAACGCGGGATCGGGCTTTAGCTAAAACTCGGGAGTGCTAGACTCTGTAAACGGCTGCTAATCTAATACCAGAAGCGGGTCGCACCGTCTCTGACCTGTCTTCTTCAGTGTGGAGATAAGACGATGTGGGGGGAATCGTTGGCGATAAAAACGATCTGCATGAACAAAACCGATCGGTGCTGATCCCCATTCCAGTCGCTGATGGGGCCGGTTTCACTGAATTAACTGTGACTGACCAGGACTCTGGAAAATCAGCATCTGATGAGGCCGAGAAGGGATACAGAGAGGAGCAACACACACAAAACTGGAGGAGCTCAGCAGATCAGATAGCATCCATGGAATTGAATCATATTTCGTTTCGGGTCGAGGACCTCCTTCAGGACGAAGCGCTGCCCCGATTTATGACGGGTTTCAGAGGGAAAGAAGGAACAACATAGTGACCTGTGGCTGAGTTGCTCCGTTAATGGATTAATTCTACAGCGCAGTTTAATTCGATAACACACGGCAGCAGATCCGTGAACACGGGTTCAGGTGATCAGCCCCAATAATTGACCAACAGGCAGTGGGATCGACTGTGACAGACTCCACCGCGAGACGTGAAGCGCAGGACAAGGGTTTCCCTCTGATCAATAACTTAGGAAAAGTGTACTTCAGAATGCAAACATCTCGCAGTAACAACTTCCCGGAGAGATCCCTGGCCCCAGCATTGGGACATCTCTGGACAAGGTGTCATTCAAGGCAAGAACAGCGTTCTCTTCGATCCGGTGAGTTAGAGGAGAAACATAGACATAGTTCCACTTGTTATTAAATATGAAAATTCAGAATGTGAAATTGACAGGATCGATATCTCTGATGGATATTTGTACAATGATGATCAGGTTGTCAGATTGTAACATTATCTTCAACAGGTTCACAGCGGTTGAAACACAGAAATAACGAAAATGAAATGCTCTGTTCACTCACCAGGAACTCCAATGACGCCAATGAACATGTACAATATTTTGTCCACATTGATATACCTATCAAACATTGCAGGCATTTTCTCTGTCCAGCGATTTGTCTCTATGCGACAGGGGATGTTTCGGAATGAAATGTTAAAGCAGCACACGCCCGGGGTTTTTAAAGCCATTTAGCAATTCCACAGGGATAGATTTCAACAGACTGAAAAATAAAGGTTTTAAAATTATTTACAATTCAATTACGTCAGACAGGTGCAAACCCTGCGATGACAGATTGTGATTAAATTAATGAATAATATTTAGATCATTTGTGGGAGTTAGTTTGTTGCAACAAAGGTGACTGAACCGTCCGAGGTGTCTTAACAATTAAATGTGCTTCCACTGTAAATATGTACTTCAAAGGAACCATTTGTCTGGCAGAGAATATTGAAGTAAATTATATCACTGTGCCTGTGAAATTGTACTGAATCACCTACTGTTACCATTCTCCGAGAGTGTATAAACTCTTGATGTAGTTTGTGCTTGTGGGACTCTATTGCGAGGCCTCCAAGAAAATGTCTGCCTGCGTCGATGAACAAACACAATTTCATACCCACTAAATCCTCCAATTGCTTCAGTGACTTAGTCACACACAGATCATTTGGGGGCTCATCCAGGACCCATTCCTAACCGGAACAAATGCCATGAAATTGAGCAGTCTTGTGTGCGGGGTGTATGTTTTAATCATGTCACTCCGTATTTGTCAAAGAACACGGCTGACAGCTTGGGAGGCGGATAAGAAAGAGCAGTTTTGAGCGCGCGCGCGTGTGTGTGTGTGTGTCTTTCTTTCTGTCTTTGAGTGTTAGTGTACGTCAGTGTGTTTCTGTGTCCGTGTCTCTGCTTGTCCCTGCCTGACTATACACGTGCCCGTACTCCTCCAATTCAGTTTATCCCCCTTGGTTCAGCCCCTTCCCATCTGTCTCCGCAATGCAGATGTTCTCGAACTCTCATTTCAAACGCTTCACAAACGGCTGCTGAACCGTAACAAAGCAAGAACAGAGGCCACATTTCAAATTGCATTTATTATTAATGCATGTAGAAATAAAACAACCTTGAGACCCGTCACAGCTCAATTTCAGCAGACACCCCCACATGCGCTTTAGATTATCCCAGAACAAGAAACATTTCACAAAATAGCTATCTCCATTTGCAAAAAAAAAACAAGAACAGAGGTTAAAGATTATATTGAATTAATTATTATTGCATTGAAAACGGAACAACCCGGATCTCTGACACACCTCCCAATACACCGGCTCCTCCAAGCTAGTGCTTACCCCCGGATCCGCCAACACCTCCAACTCTGTGCAAATCAGTGTGCACCCACAAATCTGTGCTCACTGGCAAAACCTCATTCAACCCTCAAATCAGCGTGCACCCCAAACGCAACCGGCACCCGAAAATTCCAGTGCACTCACACATTCTCTGACAGACCCCTAAATCTGTGCACATCCGGAAAGCAACATTCGCTGCCAAATCCGTATCGTTACACTCTCACACAGCAGGATTCACTTCAACCACTTTACAAAACAGCTGATTCAGCCTTAAGAATATCAAGAGCAAAGTTTCAATTGCAAACACACGCCCACATGCATATTCCTCGTATAATCATTGACATCCCCTTAAATCTGCGTACCTCACCAAACCCATCTTTATCCCCTCATCAGTGGGTTTCCAAAACTTCCACAAGTCAGCCAAATCCTCAAATCTGTGTGCACCTCCAAATCCGTGCCCACGCCGAACCCGCAGCCACCCCCAAATCCACCGACATACCCAGACCTTTGCGCACCCCCAAACTTGCTGACGCCCCCACATGCAAGTTACATTATCTAAGAGAAGGGATCATTTCAAGCAGTTCTCAAAATATCTGCCTCCACCCTAAAAAACAGCAAGAACAGAGGTTCAAGTTGCATTTATTCCCAAATCCGCGCTAATCTGCAAATCTGTGTGTTATCCCAAAGATGTGTACACCCGCAAAGCCGCATGCAAACCACAACTCAGTGTTCACTCCGAAATCAGTGTGTATCCCCAAATCCGTGCGCACCCGAAACCTGCCGACTCTCCCAAATCCACCTACATACGCAGATCCGTGCGCACCCCCAAACCTGCCGACACTCCCAAACCCACCTACATACCCAGAACCTTGCGCACCCCAAACCTGCTCACAACTCCACATGTAGATTGGATTATCCCAGAGCAAGTATCATGGTAAACAGATAACAAAATAGCAAGTAGATTTGCACTCCCAAATAACTGCCTCCACCTTAAAAAGTTCAAAGTTCATAATGTGTTTATTATTAATGGATCTTTGTGTGTCTGCATCTCTGAGTGTTTATATGAGTTCGCATGTCTGTCTTTGTGTCAGAGAGTAGCTAGAAGACAACGCTGGCGGTTTGTCGTGACGGCTTGGCTACTGAGAACACAGCGATGACAACAGAGGGATTTGTGTACACTGGTTCGGGGAACTATATAGCATTGCATTGTTTGTAAGGGATACAGCAATATCATGGGCTTAACTCTGAGGAGGTTGAACAGAGAATGAAAAAGTTAACCTTTGAGGAGCGTTTGATGGTTCTGGGCAAAAATGAGGGAGAAATCAGTTTGAGAGCTATCGAATATTGAATGCACACGGGACGGGACACAGTGGAGACCCGGGGAGGCAGGTGTGATTCGGCGGCTGATCTTGCTTTACGGATGTGCTAAGATTTAGGGGTATGGAGCCGAATGGGTGGGTCACAGGGATTTTGAGGTGTCCGTTGCTTTCGGACTGCACACTGATTTAAGGATTGAATGCGCGTTTACCAGTGAGCGCAGATTTGTGGGCTCACACTGATTTGCTCAGAGTTGGGTGTGTCGGAGGATTCGGGGGTGTACACTGACTTGTGGGAGCCTTTGGATTTTGAGGAGTATCGAATCTCAAGGTTGTTCCGTTTATACAGACTTCAATAATAAATGCAATATGAACTTTGACTTCTGTTCTTGCTTTAGTTAAAAGGAGACAGCCGATTTGTGAACTATTTGAAATTATTCTTGCTCTGTGCATGTGGGGGTATCTGCTGATCTGGACAGGTGACGAGCCTCAAGGCTGTTTCATTTGTACATAAAATAATAATAAATGAAATTTGAATTTTGCCCTCTGTTCTTGATTATTGGGCCGTATGGCCGAATTCTGATCCTAAATCTTTTGTTCTTATGGTCTTATAACAGATTCCTGAGCAACAGCACTACTCGCAGGCTTTCCTGCAGAATATGTCCAGTCTACAACCACTCTTTGCCTGCTGTGGGCAAGCCAGTTCTGGATCCACAAAGCAATGACCCCTTGGATCTCATGCCTCCTTACTTTCTCAATAAGTCTTGCATGGGGAACCTTATCAAGTGCCTAGGGAGATTAAATTAGCGGTATGAACCAAGGGGAATAAACTGAATTGGAGAAAGACAGACGAGAAGACTTGCGGGGTCAGGCAAAGACAATGGGTCTTCACACACACACACACACACACACACACACGCACGCACGCACGCACGCACGCACGCACGCACGCACGCACGCACGCACACACACACACACACACACACACACACACACACACACACACACACACACACACACAGACTTTCTTACCGCCTCTTTGGCTCTCGGCCGTGTTCTTTAACACATACACGGTGCTCTGATTAAACCTGATAAACTGCTGAGTTTGTTGGCGATATGTCAGGCTTAGGGTTGGGTCCTGGACGAGCCTCCAAATGTCTGAGTATGACTGAGTCGCTAAAGTCGTTGAGCGTTTAATGGACAGGAAAGTGTTTATTCATCACCACAGACAGACATTATTTTGGAAACCCCCTCGGTAGAGTCCGCTAAACATAACCTTCATCAAAAGTTTATACTCTTGAGGAGATTTGTAACAGTCGGTGTTTCAATACAGTTTTACAAGCTACTAAGACATAATTTACTTCCATATTCTGTGTCTGACAAATGGTGCATATGTACAGTGGAAGCACCTTTTGCTGGAAGGTTCACCTCGGAAGGTTCAGTCACCATTGTTGGGACAAACTAACTCACAGTAACCCCGCCCCTCCGCCACACACACACTACGGACGCCTCCGGCCGTCACGGCAGGTAGAGCTCGGTGCTGGCGATGAAAGTCTCTGGGATGCAGAGCATCAGGCCCTGGGGATTTATCAGCCGTCAGTCCCATCAGTCTATTCAACTCCATTTTCTGCCTAATGTGAATTTCCTTTAGTTCCTCCGTTACCCTAGGTCCTCTGGACACTTACATCTGGCAGATTGTCTGTGTCTTCCCTAGTGAAGACAGATCCAAAGTACCTGTTCAACTCGTCTGCCATTTCCTTGTTGCTCAGTATAAATTCACCCGTTTCTGCCTTCAAGGGCCCAGCTTCGTTCTTAACTTTTTTTTTCTCTTCACACACCTAAAGAAGCTTTATATTCTTGGCTAGCTTACCTTCGTACCTCATCTTTTCTTCCCGTATTGCCTTTTTAGTAATCTTCTGTTGCTCTTTAAAAGTTTCCCAATCCTCTGGCTTCCCGCTCATCTTTGCTATGTTATAATTCTTCTCTTTTATTTTTATACTGTCCTTGACCTCCCTTGTCAGCCACGGTCTCCCCCTACTCCCCTTAGAATCTTTCTTCCTCTTTGGAATGATCCTGATCCTGCACCTTCTGAATTATTCCCAGAAATTCCTGCCATCGTTGTTCCACTGTCATCCCTGCGAGGGTATCCTTCCAGTCAACTTTGGCCAGCTCCTCCTTCATGGCTCCATAGTCCCCTTTGTTCAACTGTAATACTGACACTTCCGATTTCCCTTCTCCCTCTCAAACTGTAGATTAAAACTTGTCATATTATGGTCACTACCTCCTAATGGCTGCTTTACCTTGAGTTCTCTTATCACATCCGGTTCATTACATAACACTAGATCCAGAATCGCCTTCTCCCTGGTAGGCTCCAGTACAAGCTGCTCTAAGAATCCATCTCGGAGGCACTCCACAAACTGCCTTTCTTGAGGTCCAGTACCAACCTAATTTTCCCAGTCTACCTGCATGTTGAAATTCCCTGATTACAACCGTAGTATTACCTTTGAGACATGCTAATTTTAGCTTTTGATGCAACTTGCACCCTATATCCAGGCTACTATTTGGGGGCCTGTAGATAACTCCCATTAGGGCTTTTTGCCCTTACAACTTCTCAGTTCTATCCATACTGACTCTACATCTCCTGATTCTATGTCTCCCCTCGTATAGGACTGAATTTTATTCCTCACCAGCAGAGCCACCCCACCCCCCTCTGCCCACCTGTCTGTCCTTTCGATAGGACGTATATCCTTGAATATTCATTTCCCAGCCCTGGTCCTCTTGCAGCCATGTCTCTGTTATTCCTACAACATCATACTTACCAACTTCTAACTGAGCTTCAAACTCATCCACTTTATTTCTTATACTTCGTGCATTCATATATAATACTTTTAATCCATTACCCCTCTCGCTTCTCAAATCGGTCCGTATTGCACTTGGCCATACTCTCCGATCCCTTCCTGAGCTTTCGGCCACGTTAATTCTGTTGTCTTTCTTAACTTTTCTTATTCTCTCTTTCCCTTTAACTCCATCCTTATACTTACATGTATTTCCTTATAAATGCGACAACCTTGAGATTCGTTAATGGCCTCCCACCCACCCCCACACATCCAGCGACAGACTGAAATCCGGAGGCATCTGGAAATTTGTGAACATCCCCAAAACCTCATGCGCCCCCAAATCATTGCGCAATCCAATCCGTGTGTTTTCTGAAATCTGTGCGCACCCTGAAACCGGCTGAAAAATCCCACATGCACATTAGATGAACATTGAGCAAAAATAATTTCAAACTAACTCCACAAACTAGCAGCCTTCACCTTATGAAAGTCAGTAAGATAAAGGTAGAAAAATTTAAGTTCATTTATTAATAAAGTTTTCATTAAAGAAACAAACTTTGAGAACTGTAACGACCCCACATCCACCGACAGCCCCAAATGCGTGTACATCACTTCTGCCTGTGCACCCTCACACCCCCTGAATCTGCGCGCATCTCCAACCCTCTGTACATCTACACACGTCCATGTTCACAATTTGTTATCGCAAAGAAAAAGTCTTTACAATCAGTTTCAAAAATCCCTTAAAAAATAGCCGGAACAACGTTCATTTTAAAGTTCATTTATAGATTTATTAGTAAAATATCTGTAAATGAAACAACCTCGTCAATCCTCCAAATGCACACTGCAAATCCGTGTGCAGGCACATATTAGAAGACACACACATAAATCCGCACACACTCTCAGATAAGAGTGCACCTCAATTTCCATGTGTACCCAAAACCACTGACAACACCACATTAGATTATCTCAGACAATCTAGCAGTTCTCAAAATAGCCGTCTAGTCATTAAAAACAAACGAAATACGTGTGCAATTCCAAATTCGCTGACATACCCAGAAGGTGTGTGTAATCCCAAATCATTTCGCACCGTATTCGACAACAGACCAACAAATCTGCGCACACCCCATATTGAGGAACATACCGCTAAATCTGCGCGCATGCCTAAAGCAGTGCACACCCGATCTCGCTGACATCCCCGCATCCACGTGAGATTATCCCTGATCAGGAATCATTTCAAACCGTTCGGCATTAAAAATCCGCACGCAGTCCAAAATTCGTCTGCCAATCTTTATACGCCGAGACACACAAATCTGCGCATAATCCCAAATCTGTGGGCACCCCATGTTTGACAACTCACCCGTTAATCTGCACACTTCACCATATTCGTCCACCCCCATATTTAACAACCCACCTTGCGCATCCTCACATGTGCACTCCCAAATATGCGCCAATCGTCAAATAAGAGCTCACCCTGAAAGCCGTGTGTTCCCCAAACCCACTGACAAGCATAACGGATTATCCCAGAGTAAGAAACATATCAAACCGTTCACAAACTGAACCATAAAAAAAAACAGGAGCTTAGGTCGTTCAATTTTTTTTAAATTAACGTATCTATAAATGAAACAAATTTGAGATTCGTCACACGTCCACTGCAAATTCATCTGTACTCCTAAATCTGTAAGCAACAACTTATTAACCTACCCACTGCAAATCCACTTGTACCCCCAGATCCGTGCGCAACTCCTTATTGACCAACCCACCGCAAATTCATTTGTATGACCAAATCCGTGTACAACCCTTTATTAAAGTCCCTCCACCACAAAAACTATTTATACCCCCAGATCCGTGAGCAACTTCTTATTGAACAACCCACCGCAAATTCATTTGCATGTCCAAATCCGTGTACAACCCTTTATTTATCTACCCGCCGCAAATCAAATTGTACACTCAAATTCGTGTCTATTTCCTTAGTTTTTGACACTCTGTGTGTAGCTTCTCGCTGATTTTATTGCATTTCTCTGTCCCACTGGGAATGTCTGCAAGAACATGAATCTGAGGGTAGTATATAGTGGCGTGTACGCTCTTTAATAATATAGTTAATTTCATATGTGATAGGAACACAAACAGACAGACACACGCAGGCATGCACAGGGAGTCATGGTCTCTCTTTCTCTCTCTCTCTCTCTCTCTCTCTCTCTCTCTCTCACACACACACACACACACACACACACACACACACACACACACACACACACACACACACACACACACACACACACACACACACACACACACACACACACACACACACACACACACCACAAACTTCCACGATCTCCCAGTCTCTCTTTACCCCGCCCCCACGCAAGCACTCCACTCAGCCAATCCCAGACGTCTCTCCCTTACAAGCACTTTCCAATCTCCCTCCATTTTCTCGCGGTCCACAGCACTGCTGCTTCCAATGCCCCTTTCAACAGGACGATCGCCTGGGAATAACAGATTGGAGACTAGATGGTGGATGAGAAGATCTGGAGCCCGGACCGGATACATTGAAGCTGCATCTGGGTTGCGCTCAGGGCGCGACTTTATTTATGAATTGAACCACCGAGGTGATTGGATATTTCACCGCGCTGATCACCTGCTCCCTGAATTTCGACTGAGTCATTGCGTAAATAAATGTGTTCGTGCACAAGCTGAAATTCCTCATCAAAACGCCGACCTCATGAAATATCCATTAGGAATCATTGAAATTGAAACAAGAGCTTTGACCTGATAATATATGAAATTTACAACCAGTGTCATCCACAGGAGGATGAAGCTGCTGGAGAGGGTGAAGAGTAAAACCACAGACCTCCTCCTGTTCTCCATCTCCGGGTCACTGCGGTTCTCCCCCTTGCTCTGACCCTGCAGCCCCTTCCGGACCCGACTGGCCACTAAAATGTGCCTAACTAGATAAACACACACGCATACACACTGTGGTAAACACACACATTATCACACGTATAAACAGCCGACGCGCATACACATACATCCACAACTAAAGATGTACGCACACATACATTCAAAGGCATAAAAGCACAGACATTGACTAACGGATGTACACACATTGACAACTAAACTTTTTTCCGAATCTCCCCCTCTTCGTCGTGTTCTATGGCACTGACGGGGTGTTACTATTAATACGTAATCACCCCCAGTTTAGGCTGCTGAGTATGCACGCTATTGAGTCGGATTCGGGGTGGGTCCTGGTGATTTTGGAAGCCATAGAGTAGGGCTCGGGGAGGGGGTGTCCTGGTGAGGTTGCAGGGTGTTATGATTAATACATACTCACCCTCCAGCTTAGACAGCTGAGTTTTCAAGCTCTGGAGTCGGGTTCGGGGTGGGTCCTGGTGAGGCTGACGGTAAAAGTATTCATTCATCACCACAAACAGATATTTTCTTGGGGACCCTCTCGGTAGAGGCCTCCAGACACAAACTACATCAAGAGTTTATAATTGGAAGGACATTGGCAACAGTAGGTGATTCAATACAATTTCACAAGCTACAAAAACAAAACTGACTTCAATATCTCCCGTCTTACAAATGGCTCCTTTGACGTAAATAGTTACAGTAGGATCACAGATAATTGATACGACAGATCGGACTGGTCAGACACCTATTTTGGGGCAACTAATTAACGCAAATGTTAAACAACATCTGAGAAGAGAGAAGCTCAATGCCTACGGTTACTGTTGTGAGGTCTGACACACGGACAGGCAGGGAATGTAGGGAGACCGATCATCTAGATGTAGTTAGTATCCTTTTAATATGGCGTCACGGTTGGCACAGACACTGTGGGCCGAAGTGTCGGTTGCTGTGCTTTACCTTTCGCTGTTCCATTGCCGAAGTAACGTTTGTTTTCTCTGTGCAAGCGTGTTTTTTGACCCAGGACAAAGTTTGGTAAACCTCTGCTACGCTGGGGATGGTTAGGAATGAGGGATGAGGTTATATTCAAAGCAACACGCACAAAATACCGGAGGAACTCAGCAGACCAGGTAGCGTCTACGGAAAAGAGTCGAGATCTTTGACCAAGACTTGAGAAGAGAATTCAGAGCAAGAAGTCGCGGGAGGGGTTGGGTGGGTGGAGAATGCAGAAGGCATACAATGTGGTAGGAGAGAGGTGAAATCGGGAGTGGGGCTGGGGTTAAAAGCCGGGAAATTAATTCGCAAAAGAGATAAATGGTTGGAGAAAGAAAATTACTGATAGAAGAGAGAGTAAGATGATCATAGCAGAAAGGGAAGGTCGAGGAGAACCAGAGGGAGTTGTTGGCAGGAAAGGAGACAAGGCGAGAGAGGGACACAGGAATGGGGGAATGGTGAAGGGGCATTAACGGAAGTTCGAGTAATCAATGTTCATGGCATCAAGTTGGTCCCGCCCAGTCGGAAAATAAGGTGTTACCCCTCCAGCCTGAGTGTGCCTCCGCGGGCAGCAGAGGAGGCCGTGGACTGACGTGTCGGACAAGGAATGGGAAATAGAAATGAAATGAGTGTTTTGATTTAACTCCCAGCATCTTCAGATTTGTTCGTGATTAAGGTTGCTTTCAGCTGAGGTGCGATCGGGACCGATGGAGCATCAAAGTGGCGCATTCGTTTTACTCTCAGTCGGTCTGCTTCACCAGTTCCTCAACGGTTGGTCGAATGTCACAGCGACACAAACAAGAGATGATAATCTGGGCCTGATAGTATTTGAAACAGTCTGTACTTTACTGGATGAATGTCACTCCCAATTTACAGCCCTTAGTATCATCGCATTATCCACTGTTTGCCGTTTCACAATCAATTCACTAAATTAATCACTATCTGTCACCGTGGGGATTGCGCGTGTCTGACGTAATCAGTTTGGAAATAATTACAAAATCTTTATTTCTAAATCTGTTGAAGTCTGTCCCAGTGGAGTCGCTAAATGGTATTAAAACCCTCGGCTTATGCTGCCTTAACATTTCATTCCGAGAGATCGGCTGCAGCACAGGACGACAGATCACTGAGCTGAGAAAATGCCAGCAATGTTGGCTAGGTACGAGAATGTGGAGAAAATATTGTATATGTTCATCGCCGTCATTGGAGTTCCTGGTGAGTGAGCAGAGTAATTCACGTTTGGTATTTCTGTGTGTGTGTGTGTGTTAACCAGTTGACCGCTTGACAAGCTTCCAACTTGATGATCATGTGCAGACATCCGTCAGAGATATCAATCCGTCAATTCGATATGCTGATGTTTCATATTCAATGGCAATCGAAACCAAACGTCTGTCTCTCCTCTGCCACGGGGGATCGACCCGAGCTTGGTTCGTGCCTTTAATGACACCTTTTCCAGAGTAGTGTCAATTCATCTATCCGGGAAGGTGTGACTGGAAGGGTTTTAATGGGAATTAGTCCAGATTTATACCCGTGCTGAAGGAAGGCACTTTACCCCGAAGGTGTGACTGGGAGGGTTCACATTGTGAACTTCACTTGTCTCTGAGGTATTCATCAGTCCTGTGTTTTCCGTCACCCTCTGGATTCTGCCACAGTCGGATCCCAGTGCCTGATGGTCAATAATTAGTTCTGATCACCCGAACCGGTGTCCTCGGACATGTTGAAGTGCGTTACCGACTTGCCCTGTGCTGTAGAATTAATCCAGTAAAGGAGACATCCAGTTTTTGTTCAGTAAGTTGGCCGGGCTTTCCCTCTGAAACCCATGGGGAAATGGGACATCGCTTCATACAAAAGAAGGGTGTGATCCCGCAACTTTCAGAGTTCCTTCAATTCTGTAACTGCTCTCTGAGCTGATGAAGCTCTCCAGTGCTTTGTGTGCCTTGTTCCCTCCTCAGCCCCACCAGATGCCGAGTTCCTCGTGGCCTGCTCAGTCACGGCTCAATCAGTCACGGCCCCTATCAGAGATGGAATCAGGATTAGCATCGATCGTTGTCGGTTCATGCAGCCCATTCAATGTACCGACGATTACCCACACATCACCTTATCCCTCATCCCCTCACTGAAGAGGGCAGGTCAGAGACAGTGTGACCCGTGTCTTATGTTAGATCAGTTGCCTTTCACAGATCTGCCACTCCTGATCTTTAGCCGAACCCGATCCCGCGTTAATTCCCGGAGAATATGTTCAGTAATATATATCTCTCTCTCTCCAGTGAATTTATTGGCGATTGTGATCCTGTCGCGGGGAAAGTGCGGCCTCTCTACCTGCACCACGCGCT
The DNA here is from genome assembly GCF_048418815.1 of Hemitrygon akajei. Taxonomy (NCBI): domain Eukaryota; kingdom Metazoa; phylum Chordata; class Chondrichthyes; order Myliobatiformes; family Dasyatidae; genus Hemitrygon; species Hemitrygon akajei. The sequence goes on along the minus strand of NW_027331930.1, from coordinate 5,103,560 downwards.
ACCTGGTGGCCATGGCGGCGGCGGATCTACTGGCTATTGTCTTCGAGGTCATTCTGTATCGAATGAAAAAATATTACCCTCTGTCGAGTTTTATGAGCGTTACTCCGGTGTGCAGTGTTATTGAGGTACTGAGGTACATCGTCACATACTGGTCTGTCTGGTTCACCGTCACTTTCACCTTTGACCGGTTTGTCGCCATTTGCTGCCAGAAACTGAAAACAAAATATTGCACCGGGAAAACTGCGGCTGTGGTTCTGACAACAACCGGCGTACTGTCCTGTCTGATAAACGTTCCTCGTTACTTCCTCTGGGAAGCCGAAGTGATCATCGACGATGTACCGTGGTTCTGTAAGCTCATGGACAAAGTTACCACTGACCCCGGGTGGGTAGCACGGGCTTGTCTGGATACTGTTTTAAATCCGTTCCTCGCATTCGCTGGGATCCTGCTGCTCAACGCTCTGACAGTCAGGCACATTTTGGTGGCCAGTCGGGTCCGTCCGGGGCTGAAGGGTCAGAGCAAGGGGGAGAACCGCAGTGACCCGGAGATGGAGAGCAGGAGGAGGTCTGTGATTTTACTCTTCACCCTCTCCGGCAACTTCATCCTCCTGTGGATGACAAACGCGGTAAATTTCATATATTTTCAGGTCTCAGGAAAGGGTTTCAATTTCAATGATTCTGAATGGATATTCCATCTAGTCGGGGTTTTACTGAGGAATTTCAGCTGCTGCACGAACACGTTTATTTACGCGGTGACTCAGTCGAAATTCAGGGAGCAGGTGATCAGCGCGGTGAAATACCCAATCACCTCTGTGGTTCAATTCATTAAAAAAAGACGCGCCCTGAGAGCAACCCAGATGTAGCTTCAATGTATCCGGTCCGGGCTCCAGATCTTCTCCTTCACCCATGTAGTCTCCAAGCTATTATTCCCGAGAGGTTGCCCTATTGACCGTGACTTTGGGAGCAACAGTGGTGTGGACCACGAAAGGATGGAAATGCTCGCGAGGGAGTGACGTGAGAGATTGGCTGAGTGAGGTGGGTGATTGGGAGCTGGGGAAGGGGAGATTGAGAACGAGAAAAATTGTGTGTGTGTGTGTGTGTGTGTGTGTGTGTGTGTGTGTGTGTGATGTCTCCAGCACACGGTGCCCTGTGTTATAGGGAGATGTTGGACAGACATCGAATTTAAGAGAATGAAAGGAAAATAAACCGAAACGATTAAACTTATCAGAGGGTCGGATAGGCGGCGTACAAAATGCTGGAAGATCTCAGCAGTTCAGTCTTCACCGACGGAAAATGGTAAAACGTCGCCAGTTCGCCAAGATATATTTCCAGTCCTCAGTCTCTAATCTGACATCCAACTCTCCACATCACTGTCCCGAAAGCCCAATCTGACCTCCCACCCGGTATTTGTCACTATAAATCATAACCTGAACTTTAGGTCCCCAAACCCAATTCTGACTTTCAACACCCCAACGGAGCAGTCCCTAAACCACATTCTGACTTCTCACTGCACACAACCCGATCCCATTACCCTAATCCGATCTCTAACTCACTCACATGAGTTCTAAACCCAAACTGATCTCTAATTCATCCACATGTCTGTCACTTAAACCAAACTGATCTCTAACTCACCCACCTGCTTACTTCTAAACCCAAATTGATGTCTAACTCACGCACCTGCTTGTCACTAATCTCCAGCGGATCTCTAATTTATCCACGTGCATGTCCCTAAACCCAAACAGATATCTAACACCCAGAGCCCTGTCCCAATCCTAACTCTGTCCTCCCACAACATTGCATCGCAGCCACTGAATCCGAATCAGCACCGTGTCTTCCCACTGTACCATCACTGTAACCAAACTTAATCTGATCTCTAAGACCTCACATATCTGTCCCCAAACCCTAATATAATCTGATGTCTCACACCCACATGTCTGTGCGGACGGGGAACCGCTATCCAGGAGAGCATTTACACGGAGACACGGTTCACGTAGAGTATCCAGGAAACGATGCCGGGCTTAGAGGTGACAGTCCTAAGGACTCAGTAAATGAGGTTCACTCACACCAGAGTCAACGAACGAACAGGCAAAGCATGTCTGTGACGCCCGAGTTTTATCCTGTGTTCTGTAATTAGTGGAACTGGGAGTAAATAGGTAATAGTAAGATGGAGAATTACCAGACGGGACAATGACAGTACCCCTCCCCCTCAACGGAAACCTCAGGGCAAGATCCTCCAGGCTTGTCCGGATGGTCCCGGTGGAAGTCTTGGATAAGGGAAGGGTCCAGTATGAAGGAACTGGGAATCCAGGGAACTCTGGGTCGTATCCTGTCCAGTCAACCAGGTACTGGAGGCCCCTGCGCCGACGGCGCACATCTAGTAGCGGTCGGACGGTGTATGCCGAATGGTTGTCGATGATCCGGGCGGGTGGAGGGGTTTCGGTCGGAGGACAGAAGGGGCTGACGGAAAGTGGCTTTAACTGGGAAGCATGAAAGGTAGGGTGGATGTACATAGATCTTGGGAGTTTAAGTCGGGCCTCTGTGGGGTTGATGATACTTTCGAACTCGAAAGGTCCCAGGAAGCGAGGGGCGAACTTCTTAGGCTCGTTTTCGAGAGGGATGTCTTTGGATGAAAGCCACACCATCTGCCCAGGTCGATACTCAGGCGCAGGAGTCCGGTGTCGATCGGCAATCCTCCTCTTGCGATCGGCAGATCTGAGTAGGGTCGTGCGTGTGTCCTCCCAAAGTCGCGGCACCGATCGATTTGGGCCTGAACAGACGGCACCGCGATCTCCTCTCCTTGCGCGGGGAACAGCGGGGGTTGATACCCAAGCGAGCACGCGAAGGGAGATCTTCCGAGGGCAGCACTAACCAGAGAGTTGTGGGCGTACTCAACCCACGCGAGGTGGTCACTCCAGGCAGACAGGTTGTTGGTTGTTATACAACGTAGCCACGGCTCCAAGTCCAGGTTGACCCGTTCCGTTTGCTTGTTCGTCTGTGGGTGGAAGCCGGATGAAAGGCTGACCGAGGGATCTAAGGCTTGACTGAAGGCCTTCCATACCTACGAGATGAATTGGGGACCTCGATCGTGGAGGCGGAAGACGTGACGGACGAGAAGGGCTGTGGTTTCCAGCGCGGAAGGGAGTTTAGGGAGGGCTACAAAGTGCGCGGTCTTGGAGAACCGGTCTACCACGGTGAGTACGGTGGTGTTTCCGTGAGAAGAGGGTTGACCGGTGACGAAATCTAGGGCGATGGGCGACCAAGGACGACCAGGGACAGGCAGGGGCCGAGCCAGCTTGAATTTACCAAGGGCAAATCATGCTTGACTAATCTATTGGAGTTTTTCGAGGATGTAACCAGGAAGTTAGACAAGGGAGATCGAGTGGATGTAGTGTACCTCGATTTTCAGACGGCATTTGATAAGGTCACTCATTGGAAATTGGTGGGTAAAATCAGAGCTCATGGCATTTGGGGGAAGACATTGACGGATAGAAAACTGGTTGGCAGTTAGAAAGCAAAGGGTAGCGGTGAATGGATGTTTCTCGGAATGGCAGGTGGTGACTAGTGGGGTGCCACAGGGCTCGGTATTGGGACCACAGCTGTTTACGATTTACGTCAACGATTTAGATGAAGGCATTGAGAATAACATCAGCAAGTTTGCTGATGATCCTAAGCTGGGTGGCAGTGTGACATGTGATGAGGATGTTAGGAGAATTCAGGGTGACTTGGATAGGCTGGGTGAGTGGGCAGATACTTGACAGATGACGTTTAATGTGAATAAGTGTGAGGTTATAAACTTTGGGAGTAGGAACAGGAAGGCAGATTATTATCTGAACGGTGTACAGTCAGTTAAGGGAGAAATACAAAGAGATCTAGGAGTCCTTGTTCATCAGTCACTGAAGGTGAATGAGCAAGTGCAGCAGGCAGTGAAGAAGTCTAATGGAATAAAGGGAATTGAGTACCAGAGCAAGGAAATCCATTTGCATTTGTACAGAGCCCTGGTGAGACCACACCTTGTGTATTGTGTACAGTTTTGGTCTCCAGGGTTAAGGATGGACATCCTGGCCGTAGAGGAAGTGCAGCGTAGATTCACGAGGTTAATTCCTGGGATGTCCGGACTGTCTTACGCAGAGAGGTTATAGAGACTGGGCTTGTACAAGCTGGAATTAAGGAGATTGAGAGGGGATCTGATTGCAACATATAAGATAATTAAGGGATTGGACAAGATAGAGGTAGGAAATATGTTCCAGATGCTGGGAGAGTCCCGTACCAGAGGGCATGGTTTGAGAATAAGGGGTAGGTCATTTAGGACAGAGTTAAGGAAAAGTTTCTTCTCCCAGAGAGTTGTGGGGGTCTGGAATGCACTGCCTCGGAAGGTAGTGGAGGCCAATTCTCTGCATGCTTTCAAGAAGGAGCTAGATTGGTATCTTATGGATAGGGGAATCAAGGGATATGGGGATAAGGCAGGAACCGGGTATTGATAGTAGATGATCAGCCATGATCTCAGAACGGCGGTGCAGGCTCGAAGGGCCGAATGGTCTACTTCTGCACCTATTGTCTATTATCTGTTGTCTATTGAAGTATTCCCACAAATGGCCGATGGGAGGCTTTTCCACGGGCACAAACATGTACGCAATCCCAAATCCATGTGCACCGCCATATTCGACAACAGGCCAGTAAATCTGTGCACATTGCACATTCAGGAACATGCCCCTCAATCTGCGCGCATCCCCAAAGCCGTCCGCGCTCAAATCCCGCTGCCATCCCCATATGTACATTTGATGTTCCCAAAGGAAAAATCATTTCAAAGTTCAGAAAATGACTGCCTCGTCATTAAAAACCCGCACGCAGCCCAAGTCTTGCCCGTGTGCATATCTTGTCACGCCGAGACACACAAATCTGAGTTTGAACCCACATCCGTGTGCACCCCAAGTTCAACACCACCCCTCAATCTGCGCACATCACCAAATCAGTGTCGACCCCCTTACTCGACAACCCACCCCTAAATTCTGCCCATCCTCAAATGCGTCTGGTATTGCTAGTGACTAATGGTGTTTATTAGTAACTACGCAATACAGTAATATAAATGCAAATATATAGCAATGATTTTATATATGTGTGTGTGTCTGCGTGTGTGTGTGTGTGTGTGTGTGTGTGTGTGTGTCTGCGTGTGTGTGTGTGTGTGTGTGTGTGTGTGTGCGTGTGTGTGTGTGTGTGTGTGTGTGTGTGTGTAAATAGAAAAAACAGGCTTTTTCAAACGTACAGTCTTACGTACAGTCTTACGATGATGAGTAAAGTTCGGTTCAGTTTGTGGCATTGAGTTGAGTAGTGATGGAGGGAGAGGGATGTTTAGTTCTTCAGGTGAGCTGATGCCGTCGATCTTCCCGTTGTCCTCCGAAATCCTTTAAAAGTCACCGAATGTGACCACAACAAGGGTGACTGTTCTTCTGTGGTGGAATTATAAACCCAGGCGAGGGTTAGACGCACGAATAACTCCCCACCGGTCACAGCTTTTCCACACTGAGAGAGCCACTGATGGATTCCCCTGATATATCCTCCAAAGCCCACCTTTCTGTGGGTACAACAAACCTCATCCAGTGTCCAAAACCGTGTGTCTGTGAGTCTATCATCTGAACTTCTATTTATCTCACCATGCTGAACACCAGCTGTCCATCAAATAACGCCGCCCTCAGTCACCACGGGCTGGTCATTGCTCTCTCTCTCTCTCTCTCTCTCTCTCTCTCTCTCTCTCTCTCTCTCTCTCTCTCTCTCTCTCTCTCTCTCTCTCTCTCTCTCTCTCTCTCTCTCTTTTAGAATTCAATCATTTCCAACAACATCTGGACAAACAATCAGCTGCAATGTTGTCAGTAACTTTCACTTGTTTTATTTTGAGGAAAATTTCTTACAATATCAGACTCCAGTTTAATAACCTTCTATTCTTATCCTTCATATTAGTCAGAAACACTAACGGATCATGATCTGTGTAATTTACAAGTGGTTTCTGGGCAGGATAAAACACAGACTTCAAAACGTTGTAAAGCCAGAATAAGTGATAGCAACTCCTTTTTAACAGTGGAATATTTTTTCTGATGCACATTAAATTTTTTTGAGAAATAAGCCACTGGGTGTTCAATGTCATCCACACCTTTCTGTAACAATGCTGCCCCAGCAGCTTCGTCACTAGCTTCTGTTGTTAAAGAGAATGGTTTTGAAAATTCGGGTGCTTTAAGCACAGGATGATTATACAGGATAGTTTTCAGACGTTCAATTACCTTGAAAAGGGAATTGCATACAAATCGTTAACTCTTCCCTAGGAGTTTTGTGAGGGGTGTGAGATATCTGCAAAGTTCTTACAATACTTTCAGTAATACCCTACCATCCCTTAAAACCTTCTTAAAGCTTTCTTGCTGGTCGGAAGGGGTACCTCAACAATAGCTTGGACCTTGGCTTGTACAGGAGCCAGTTGGCCCTGGCCTACCGCATAGCCAAGATACGTGACAGTGGCGTGGCCAAATTCACTTTTCGCGAAGTTCACAGTAAGATTGGCCTTGGACAGCCTTTCTATAGCCACAGTATGCTCTTCCCCCGTGTCGTTCCAGATCACTAAATCATCGATCTAAGCCCCTATGCTTTCTAAGCCTCTAATCACAGAATCGATCATCTTTTGAAATGTCCCTGGAGCATTTTTCATCCCGAAGGATAAAACATTATATTCATACAGCCCAGAAGGTGTGAGAAACGCTGAGATTTCTCCGGCCCTGTCGGTCAAAGGAACACACCAATATCCTTTCAGGAAGTCAATGTTTGTGAGGTACTTAGCCTTTTCCGCTTTATCAATACAGTCATCCACTCTCGGGATAGGATAAGCATCTGTCTTGGTTATTGCATTGATTGTCCTGTTGTCGGTACAGAATCTCATGTACCGTCCGGTTTAGGCACAAGAACGCAGGGCACCGCCCAGTTTGAGGTAGATTGCCTCATGATACCGGTTGCCAGCAGGTAGCCGATTTCCTTTTCAACCAACCTGCTTTTCTCCAAGTTCATTCTGTAAGGATGCTGTTTAATGGGCTGGGCTGGATTTACAATGACGTCATGCACTGCAACTGTACACCGACTCGGAACGTCTGGAAATAAATCTTTATGCCTGCTAATTAATTCTTTCAATTGTGTTCTCTGTGCAGGCTCCAAATGATAGAATTTATCAGTAAGGTCTGTCCAAATAATGGAATTCTCAAGTCTTGTTGATACGATATTCAACTTGTTAAAATGATCTTGGCCCTCATTATCAGATTTCATAACCTCATTTGTTTACATAACAGTGCTCACTGGTACCATCTCAGAGTCATAATAAGGCTTCACCATATTTATGTGCATTAATTGAGTAGTCTTCCTCCTATCAGGAGTTTTGATAACATAGTTCAAAGAATCAGTTTTCTTAATTATTTCGTATGGTCCATGAAGTTGTGCTTGGAGGGGGTTGGTCACCAGTGAGAGCAGAACCAGAACTTTATCTCCAACTTCAGACACCTTTTTCGCACTTCTATCATAACAATGTTTCATTTTAATTTCTGAGTTTTGCAAATTCTGTTGTGCAAGGTCGCACGCCCTATTAATCTCTCCCGGAATTTCAAAACATAATCTATCACACTGACACACACTGTCGGGTTAGACCACTGCTCTCTGAGAAAGGTCAAAAGCGCCTTCGGCCTGTGACCGAAAACGAGCTCAAATGTACTAAACCCCAGTGATTCCTGAATAGTGTCCCTCACGGCAAAACGTAATAAATGTTTTCCGTCCTCAGAGTCCCTGTCATTCTCCTGACAGTAGGTTTTAATCATAGTCTTTAAGGAGGAATGAACCCTCTCCAAAGCCCCTTGAGACTCCGGGTGATAGGCAGATGACACAATTTGTTTAGCTCCCCAGCTCTGAAACCATTTTCTGGAATGTTCCTGAAGTGAAGTTACTCCCCTGATCCGATTGAATTTCCTTAGGCAGACCTACCAGTGTGAAAAAACTTGCTGAGTGCCATTACCACAGTCTTGGCCTGGATGTTTCTGAGAGGCACGGCTTCAGGGAACCTAGATTCAGCACACATAACAGTTAGCACATACTGGTGACCAACTGCAGTCTTCGGCAATGGGCCTACACAATCCACTATGACCCTGGAAAATGGTTCACCAAACGCAGGTATCGGCCGAAGTGGCGCTTTTGGGATGGCCTGATTAGGTTTTCCCACCACCTGGCACGTATGACACCCTCTGCAGGAATTGACAATATCTTTCCTCACGTTTGGCCAATAAAACTCCCTCATCATCCTGTGCACTGTCTTCTTTACTCCGAAATGTCCACCTAAAGGCATCTTGTGAGCAGGTTTAAAACTTCAGCCCTGTAAACCTTTGGAACCACTACCTGATGCACAATAGCCTAATCCTCATTTGCAGGCACCGCAGCGGGTCTCCACTTCCTCATCAACACCCCATCCTTAAAGTAAAATCCCACTGACTCTTTCTGAATTTCATCCTCAGAGAGAGCTGTCTCTTTTAAAGCCACAATTTCAGGATCTTTATTCTGTTCCTGTATAAATTCCTTTCTCGAAAAAGACAAACCTTTCTCATTAACCTTATTCTCCTCTGCCTTACTACCCTCTGAGTCCTGTTGATATAGGGAAGGTCGGAAAGTCTCGGACAAATCATCATGAGCATCTGCAGACTTCTTCGACATGCTTCTAGTCACCGCGCATGCGGGGTGTACGTCATCATCTATGGGCGGGTCCTCCGCAGCAGCAGGCTTACTCGTTTGCTGAACTGCTGGATAAACATCCCTACCTGCAAGGTCATTACCAACATTGTTTATCGGTAGTTCAGATCGTACCCCTATTGTGACTGGTCTGGATACCAAGTTGCATTTCAAAACTATCGTATGAAAAGGCACGGCCTCAGTCCCCTTTCCATTACCTTTGATAATATTCACCTCACCGGTCTCCGTCTCGGCACTGAACTCCAAAACACTCTTTAATATTAATGACTGAAAAGCTCCTGTATCCCCCCAAATTCTCACTGCAGCCGGAGTTGGCCACTCCTTCACAGACACAAACCCATTTGAAATAAATCTCTCGAGCCCTTCTTGAACTTGGTCAGACCCGTCCTTCCTCAGCGATGTTTTAACCGGCTGGAAACAAGCATTTGGGGTTGTCGCCGGTTCTTTTCCCTTATCCATTTTTTGAGCGAAACAATTAGATGCCACGTGACCGGGCTTCTTACAATAGAAACAAGTTAAACTGGGAAATTTTCCCCCGACTGGTTTCCTTCCTCCTTACTTTTGTCATTAGTCCCCGGCTTACTTTCTGGTTTAGCCGGTGGGCTATCTCTATTACTCTTTGGGTAACTCGTGTTAAGAAAAAAACCTAACCTTATGAGTTAAGGCATACTCGTCTGCTAACCTAGCAGACCTTGCCATGGTCACTGCCTCTTTTTCGTTCAAATACGTCTGGATGTTGTCAGGGACACAGTTTTTAAATTCGTCAATCGGCATCAACTCCCTCAAATTGTTAATGTCGTCATTCGCCCCTTTTGCGGTGCACCAACGATCAAAGTGTACCCATTTTTCATGAGCAAACTTCACATACGTTTGGATCGCGGACTTCCTCAAGTCTCTGAACTTTTGTCTATATGCTTCCGGCACCAACTCATGGACTTTAAGCAATGGATCTTTCACTGTATCATAATCCCTTGACTGTTCCAGGGTCAGGGCAGAACACGCCTGCTGAGCCTTCCCCTTCAACACACTTTGTACCATGACAGCCCACTCATCCCACGGCCACTTCCGAGTCTGGTCCACCTTTCAAAGTGTAGGAAATACCGGTTAATCAGCTTCATCAAATGGTGGTACTAACTTAATTTCTTGGCTGACATTAAACGGTACCATCAGCTCCTCATCACTGCCTGGCACTGGACCTTATTGTATCCTCTCTATGCTAGTCAGCTCGTACTGCCACCATTTGTCTGCCACCCTAGCTTCGTGTAACCTCTGCTTTTCTGCTACGAGAGCCTCGAGATGTTTTACTCATAACTCACACTCAAATTTCATTTTTGCTGCCTCAAGCTGAACCTCAGCCTCAGTAAGTACTTTACCTTCAAACAACATCTCCAACACCTCCTCTTCGAATTTACCCTCGGATACATAATGCTGTGCTAGTAACAGCTATATCTGAGGCTTCTTCATGTGAGTAGTCTCTTTAATCTTTAATTTACGAGCAATTCCCAACAGTATATCCCTCTTAGCATCATCCAACGCCTCCAGGGTTGGTTCTGCTACAAACGTATTAATCTCAACCTGAATTTCTGATGTTTTTACACAAAACCAAATCAAATGGGATTTTTCCCCAAGCAATTGAAACAAGCCCCAACATTTTTTTTCAGATCCCGGATGAGCCCCCAATATCTCTACGTACCCCATGACGGATTAAACAACCAGCAGAAACGGAAAGCACCTTGGATTTATTAGTAACTACGTAATACAGTAATATAAATGCAGATATATCAAACAAGTTAGCAATGTTTGTGTGTGTGTGTGTGTGTGTGTGTGTGTGTGTGTGTGTAAATAGAAAAACCAGGCTTTTACAAACCTAAGGGAAAGTGGATACAGTCTCACGATGACGTGTAAAGTTCAGTTCAGTTTTTGGTATTGAGTTGAGTACAGATGGAGAGAGAGATGTGTAGTTCTGCATGTGAGCTGATGCCGTCGATCCTGATCGATCCTCCCAAACCCACCTTTCTGTGGGCAGAACAAAACTCATCCAGTGTTCAAAACCGTGTGTCTGTGAGTCTATCATATGACCTTCTATTTATCTCACCATGCTGAACACAAACTGTCCATCAAATAACACCGCCCTCAGTCACCATGGCGACCCACGGGCTGCTCATTCCTCTCTCTCTCTGTATGAACTCACAAGCAGGCGGTGTCCTTGTAGAAATGTAAACACGCTGCAGAGAAACCATAACATCATCTTCCAAGTATTGTTCACCTCTCCCTCTCTCTTAATAACAAGGTCTCTGTGTTGGACACCTCCCTCTCTCTCTTTCATTTTAAAAGCACAATTCATAGGAACAATTCAGGACCCCGTTACAGTACCTATAAAATAATCAAATTTGGGATTCGCCACATCTCTAGATCTGCAGATGTCCCGTATCAATAAGTACCTCGAAAACGGTGCGCACTTCGAAATCCGTATGCAGTGGCACATCTATGTACGTCCCGAAACCCGCTCATACACCGACGTGGAAATTAGATTATCACAAAACAAAATGATTGCTCCCACCTTAAAAAATAGCAACAACAAAGTTCAAAGTGCATCTATTTTTAAAATATCTCAAAATTAAACAACTTCCAGATTCGTCTCAACTTCAAAATCGCAGTCTGCACAAATCTGTCAGAACTCCGAAATTCGTGTGCAACCCCATATTGTCTTACCCACGCAAAATCTATTTGCATCCCCAAATCCGTGTGAATATTATAAAAATCTCACTGATTTCATAGCATTTCTCTGGTCCACTGGAATGTCAGTAATTTAATATTTGAATAGAAACACAAACACACAAACACACACGGACACGGGCACAGGCATGCACAGAAAGACATAGTATCTCACACACAACATAAACACAGTCTCTCCCACAGGCAGACAGAGAGAGAGATACGCACACAGGCCCACCCACACATACACGAACAGTGATGTTCCTGGATCTACATACACAAACAGACACACGCATACGAACGTGTGCACACACAACAGACTGTGGAATCAGACTGTGTCAACACACACAGACAGTGTCAGACACGCAACGAAACAGATAAAAACAAACACAATCACACAAATAGAGGCAGACCAGGACACAGACAATTATAGAGGGGCGCAAACACGGACTCTCACTTTAGGCAGTTCTGTGCATGTCTGTAGTCTAGCGTAATTTTTTTCAGTGTTGTTTTCACGTAGTACAGTGTAGTTTTTGTACTGCTTCTTATAGTACCATGATCCTGAGAAGCGTTGTCTCATTTTTACTGTGTACTGTTCCAGCAGTTGTGGTCGAAATGTTAATAAAAAGTGACTTGACTAGACTTGACTTAGACACAGACAAACACACATGCACGGAGACGTTGACAAAAATACAGAACTGCACAGTCAAACTGAGAGCCGTGAAATACGCACATACATAGGTAGCAGATACAAACAAACACACACACACACACACACACACACACACACACACACACACACACACACAATCTCACACACACACACACACGTGACGTCACACATATAGATATAATGTCAAAGGGATAAACAGCCACGGATGGACACACATCGACAACTAAATTTTCTTCTCCCCCTCTTTAGCTCTCTGTCATGTTCTTTGGCTGCTGAGAGGTGTTACATATTCACCCCCCAGCTTAGACTGCTGAGTCTGCAACCCATGGAGTGAGGTTAGGATTGGGTCCTGGTGAAGTTGATGGATAGTGTTTATTCATCACCACATACAGACACTTTCCTAGAGACCTTCTAGGTAGAGACCCCCAGACACAATATGTATCATGGGTTTATATTTTGGAGGAGAATTGCAACAGTAGGTCATTCAATACAATTTCAAAAGCTACAATGACATAATTTACTTCAATATTTTGTTTCTGACAAACGGTTCCTTTAAAGTACATATTTACAATGGAATCACAACTTTTTTGGGACAAACAAATTAACACAAATGATGAAATATTCTGAGAAGAGAGAACACAAATGTTCGGTTACTGTTGTGAAGGCTGATGCACCGATAGGCGGGAATGTAGGGAGACGGGTGATCTGTAGTAGTTAGGATGTGGTGTCATGGTTGGCACAAACAATCTGGGCCGATAGCTCTCTTCCTGTGCTTTACCTTTCTCCGTTTTAGGCATAAGACAAATAGAAGGCGAGCAACGGTTATTCTCACAGAGCAAACGTTGTGGTGATGAATATAGACATATTTTAAACCCAGGGTAATGTTTTTATACCTCAGGTATCCTGAGGAAGGTTAGTGGTAATCAGGAAAGAGGGAGGAGATTGCACTCAAAGCAATCACACAAAATGCAGGAGGAACTCAGCAGGCCGGGCAGCATCTATGGGAAAGAGCAAGCAGTCGACGCTTCGGTCCGAAATCCTTCATCAGGACTGAAGAGAAGAGAATTCAGAGCAAGAAGGTGGCGGGAAGGAAGGAAAACGTACAAGGTGGTAAGTGATTGTTGAGTGTGGGAGTGGTGAGGTACAGAGCTGGGAAGTTAATTAGTGAAGGAATTAGTTGTTTGGAGGAGAAGTCCGATAAGAGAGAGTAGAAGACCATGGAAGAAAGGCAAGGAAACCTGAGGGAGTTGATCGGCAGGTGAGGAGATAAGGTGAGAGATGGACTCGGGAATAGGTAATAGTGAAGGGGCGGAGGAATTACTGGAAGTTCAAGAGATCAATATTCATGGCATCAGGTTGGAGCCCACCCAGACGGAATATAAGGTGTTTCTCCTCCAACCTGAGTGTGTCCTCATCGCGGCAGTAGAGCAGGCCACGGACGGACGTGTCAGAATGTGAAAGTAAGATAGAACTGAAATGTGAGTGTTCATTTGATTTCCAGCATCTGCAGAATTTCTTGTGTTTGAGGTCGCATTCAGATGAGGTGCGATCACAACGGGCGAAGCATCAGAGTGAGGGGTAGTTTCCTCCAGAGGATCTTCTATACGAATTCCTCCACCGATGGACGGAAGCCACACCGACACAAACAAGAGATGGTGTTTTGAAACAATGTTCCCTTTGCTGGATGAATGCCTCTCCCAATTTACAGCCCTTAATACCATCACACTTTCCATTGTTTGCAGCTTCACAATTATTTCGCTGAATTTATTACCATCAGTCACCGTGGGGTTTGCACATATCTGACGTAATCCGTTTGGAAATAATTTAAAAATCTTTTATTTCTAAATCTGTTGAAGTCTGTCCCTATGGAGTCGCTAAATGTTAATAAAGCCCTCGGCTAATGCTGCCTTAACATTTCATTCCGAGAAATCGCCGGAGGACGAATCACTGGGCAAAGAAAATGTCTTCAATGTGGGACAGTTACTGGAGTGTGCAGAAAATATTGTACGTGTTCATTGCCGTCATTGGAGTTCCTGGTGAGTGTGCACACTTCATGTTTGGTATATCTGTGTTTTAACCTGTTTCCAATCAGTTTTCCAGCTTCTAACTTGATGACTATTGCACATATATCCGTCAGAAATATCAATCCTGTCAATTCTACATCGGATTTTTCATATTTAATGACCAATGAAACGAAACTTTTGTCTCTCCTACACCAAAATCGATCGACTCGGACGTATTTCGTCTCTTTAATGACACCTTTTCCAGAATAGTCCCAGCGCAGCTCTCTGACTGGAAAGTTTTTAATGGGAATTTGTCCAGATTTATACCTCTGCTGGAGAAAGGCACTTTCCTCCGAAGATGGGACTGTAAGAGTTTTACATTGTGAAGTTGACTGTCTCTGAGATATTGATCAGACTGAACACCTGGTCCTGTGTTTTATGTCTCCCTGCTGAGTCTGTCATAGTCGGATCCCACTGTCTCCTGGTCAATAATTGGGTCTTAACACCTGAATCAGTGTCCTCGGACATACTGAAGTGTGTTATGGAATTGCTCTGCGTTGTAGAATTAATCCATTAACGGAGCCACTCAGCCTCTGTTTACTAAGTTGTCCCGGCATTCCCTCTGAGACCCGTCGTAAATTGGGGCATCGTTTCGTCCTGAAGAAGGGCCCGACACGGTCAGTGTTTGTTCAATTCCATAAAAGCTCTCGAGCTGCCCTGACCATCCAGTGCTTTGTGTGCGTTGGCCCTCCTCAGCCCCACCAGATGCCGAGTTCCTCGTGGCCTGCTCAGTCACGGCTCAATCAGAGAAACCGGCCCCATCAGCGATGGAATCAGGATTAGCATCGATCGCTGTTGTTCATGCAGCTGGTTTTTAGCACCGAAGATTAGCCACATATCGAGTTTTTTGCACAGTGAAGAAAAGTGTCCAGAGATAGTGTGAGGCGTGTCAGAGGTTAGATTGGCAGCTGTTTACACATTATTTAGCCGAATCCCGGAGATGATGTTCAGTAATGCCCAGTGTACGTTCTCTTCTCCTCTTCTCTCTCTCTCCCTCCATCTCTCCTTCTCTCCTTCTCTCTCTCTCCCTCCCTCTCTCTCTCCCTCCATCTCTCCTTCTCTCCTTCTCTCTCTCCCCTCCCTCTCTCTCTCCCTCCATCTCTTCTCTCTCTCTCTCTCTCTCTCTCTCTCTCTCTCTCTCTCCTCTCTCTCTCTCTCTCCTCTCTCTCTCCTCTCTCCTCTCTCTCTCTCTCTCTCTCTCTCTCTCTCCTCTCTCTCTCTCTCCCTCTCTCCAGTGAATGTAGTGGCGATTGTGATCCTGTCCCGGGGAAAGTGCGGCCTCTCTACCTGCACCACTCGCTACCTGGTGGCCATGACAGCGGCGGATCTACTGACTATTGTCTCGAGATCATTCTGTTTCGAATGAAAAAAATTACTTTATGTCCAGTTTTCTGAGCATCACCTCTGTGTACAACGTTACCGAGGTGCTGAGGTTCGCAGCCACGGACTGTTCTGTCTGGTTCACCGTCACTTTCACCTTTGACCGGTTTGTCGCCATTTGCTGCCAGAAGCCGAAAACAAAATATTGCACCGGGAAAACTGCGGCTGTGGTTCTGATAACAACCGGTATACTGTTCTGTCTGAAAAATATTCCCCGCTACTTCATCTGGGAACCCAAATTGATCGGTGATCCCGGATGGGTAGCACGGGCTTGGGTGGAGACTGTTTTAACTCCGTTCCTCCCTTTTGTTGTGATACTGCTGCTCAACGCTTTGACAGTCAGACACATTTTAGTGGCCAGTCGGGTCCGTAAGGGGCTAAAGGGTCAGAGCAAGGGGGAGAACCGCAGTGACCCCGGAGATGGAGAGCAGGAGGAGGTCAGTGATTTTACTCTTCACCCTCTCTGGCAGCTTCATCCTCCTGTGGATGACGCTGGTTGTAAATTTCATATATTATCAGGTCAAAGATATTGGTTTCAATTTCAATGATTCCGAATGGATATTTCATGAGGTCGGCGTTTTGATGAGGAATTTCAGCTTGTGCACGAACACATTTATTTACGCGGTGACTCAGTCGAAATTCAGGGAGCAGGTGATCAGCGCGGTGAAATACCCGATCACCTCGGTGGTTCAATTCATTAATAAAGTCGCGCCCCTGAGCGCAACCCAGATGCAGCTTCAATGTATCCAGTCCGGGCTCCAGATCTTCTCATTAACCGTCTAGTCTCCAATCTGTTATTGCCGGGTGGTCGTCCTGTTGAAAGGGGCATTGGAAGCAGCAGTGCTGTGGACCGCGAGAAAATGGAGGGAGATTGGAAAGTGCTTGCAAGGGAGAGAAGTCTGGGATTGGCTGAGTGGAGTGCTTGAGTAGGGGCGGGGGTAAAGAGAGACTGGGAGATCGTGGAAGATTGTTGTGTGTGTGTGTGTGTGTGTGTGTGTGTGTGTGTGTGTGTGTGTGTGTGTGTGTGTGTGTGTGTGTGTGTGTGTTCGTTTGTGTGTGTGTGAGTGTGTGTGTGTGTGTGTGTTCGTGTGTGTGTGTGTGTGTGTTGTGTGTGAGTGTGTGTGTGGTGTGTTCGTGTGTGTGTGTGTGAGTGTGTGTGTGTGTTCGTGTGTGTGTGTCTGTGTGTGTGAGTGTGTGTGTGTGTGTGTTCGTGTGTGTGTGTGTGTTCGTGTGTGTGTGTGTGTGTTCGTGTGTGTGTGTTCGTGTGTGTGTGTGTGTGTGAGTGTGTGTGTGTGTGAGTGTGTGTGTGTGTGTTCGTGTGTGTGTGTGTGTGTGTGAGTGTGTGTGTGTGTGGGTGTTCGTGTGTGTGTGTGTGTGTGTGTTCGTGTGTGTGTGGTGTGTGAGTGTGTGTGTGTTGTGTGTGTGTGTCGTGTGTGTGTGTGTCGTGTGTGTGTGTGTGTGTGTGTGTGAGTGTGTGTGTGTGTGTGTTCGTGTGTGTGTGTGTGTGTGTGTGTGTGTGTGTGTGTGTGTGTGTGTGTGTGTGTGTGTGTGTGTGTGTTGTGTTCGTGTGTGTGTGTTTGAGAAACAGTGCTGAAAAGGTGTAAGAAGTTGTTACCAGCAAAAGGTGACCTGTGTTATAGAGAGAGTTTGGTCAGGCATCAAACATAGAAGAATGAGAGCCAACCGAACGAAAAGAATTCAGATTACAAGTGGTCAGATAGGCAACGCACAAAATTCTTGAGAACTGAGCAGGTCAGGCATCATCTATTGAAAATTGTAAGTCGTCGACCTTTCGTGGCAAGTCATATCTTCAGTTCCCTTACTCTAATCTGATATTCAATCTCAAAACCCGCCCCCCATTATTACACAAACAGCATCACTGTCCTTCATTCCTAATCGAAACTCTAACACACAGCATCCCTGGCTAAATCATCATCTGAATTCTAACTTCCCATATCTGACGTCTAACCCTTCATGTGACGTCTATCTACCCCAACATAGCTGTCCCTCACCACATTCTCACCTCTTACTCCATATATTTCTGTCCTTAAACCCATAATGATATCTAACTCGCCCAGATGCTTATTACTAAACCCAATCGGATCTTTAACTCCTTCACAAACTTGCATCTATACCTAACCTGACTTCTAACACCCCAAACCCCTGTCACCAAACCTAAATCTGTCCTTTCACAATATTCCATCCCAACCCCCGATCCTAATCTGCACTGTAACCTCCTACATCCCCGTCCCTTACCCTAATATGAATTTTAACTTCCAAACATCCCATTCGTTAAATTATACACTGAACTCTAAATCCCTACAACACTGTGCCTAATCTTTAAACTTAACTCTAACAACCTCCGGCACCCCTCATCTCACAACGTAATCTCGAATCTAATCAGACCTCCAGCACCGCACTTCCCTCTCCGTAAAACCTAACCAGACATCTCGCCCACCATAGCCATGTCCCCAAACTCCAATCTCTCTAACTCCCCACATCCCTAACCTTAAATATGACACATCCCGATCCCTAAACGCTAATCAGACCTGAAACACTCCACATGTTTGTCTATAAATCATAGTCTGAAATCTAAATCTAAATCGGCATATTCCTGTCTGTTAAGTCTCATTAAGAGATTTCGATAGTTTAGAGAAATGAGCAAAGAAATGGCAAATGTTGGAATGTGTATGGTCATGCACTATGGTTGAAGAAATAAACAGGCAGACTATTATTAAGATAGGAATAGATTTCAAAATGCAGAGATGCAAAAGGATTTAAGAGTCCTTGAGCAGGAAACCCTAAAGGTTAACCTCCAGTTGAGTCGGTGGTGAAGAAGGCAAATTAATGTTGGGGTGCATTCCTAGAGGTATAGAAACATAGAAACACACAGCACAATACAGGTCCATCGAACTACCTAGGCTTTACCCATAGCCTTCGATTTTTCTAAGCCCCATGTAGACATCCAGGGGTCTCCTAAAAAAACTGTGTCTCCCCACATCCGCCTCCACCACCGTCGCCGGCAGCCCATTCCACACATTCATCTCTCTCTGCGTAAAGAAACTTACCCCTGACATCTCCTCTGTACCTACTTCCAAGCACCTTAAAACTATGCCCGCTCCTGCTAGCCATTCTCAACTATGATAAAACCCTCTGACTATCCACAGGATAAATGTCTCTCATCATTTAGTACACCTCTATCAAGTCGCCTCTCATCTTCCGTCGCTCCAAGGATAAAGGCCGGGTTCACTCAACCTGTTTTGATAAGCCATGCTCCCCAATCCAGGCAACATCATTGTAATTCTCCTCTGCACCATTTCTATGGTTTCCACGTCCTTCCTATAGTAAAGCGACTAGAACTGAGCACAGTACTCCAAGTCGGGAGTGACCAGGGTCCTATATAGCTACAACATTACCTCTCGGCTCTTAAACTCAATCCCACGATTGATAAAGACCAATACACCATCCGCCTTCTTAACCACAGAGTCAACCTGCGTAGCAGCTTTGAGTGTCCTATGGACTCGGACCCCCAAATCCCTCTGATCCGCCATACAGCCAAGTGTCTTACCATGACTACTATATTCTACCATCATATCTGTCCTGCCTAAATGAACCACCTCACAGTTGTCTGTGTTGAACTCCATCTGTCAATTTTCAGCTCAGTTTTTTATCCTATCGATGTCCCGTTGTAAACTCTGACAGCCCTCCACACTGTTCACAACACACCCAACATTTCTGTCATCTGCAAATTTACTAAACCATCCCTCCTCTACTTCGTCATCCAGGTCATTTATAAAGATCACAAAGAGTAGGGGTCCAATACGGATCCTTGAGCCACACCACTGGTCACCGGCCTCCATGCAAAATGTCATCCGCCTACAACCACTCTTTGCTTTCTGTGGGCAAGTCAGTTCTGGATCCACACAGCAATGCCCCTTGGATCCGATGCCTCCTTACTTTCTCAATAAGCCTTGCATGGGGAACCTGATCAAATGCCTTGCTGAGATCCATCTACACCTCATCTGCGGATCTACCTTCATCAATGTGTTTAGTCACATCCTCAAAAAAATCCATTAGGCTCGTCCGGCACGAACTGCCTTTGACAAAGCCATGCTGACGATTCCTAATCATATTATACCTCTACAAATAAATCCAGCCTCTCAGGATCTTCTCCATCAACGTAGCAAACACCGGAGTGAGACTCACTGGCCTATAATTTCGAGGGCTATCCCTATTCCCTTTCTTGAATAAGTGTAAAACACCCGCAATCCTCCAATCCTCCGGAAAACTCTCCCGTCCTCACTGATGATGCAAAGATCATTTCCAGGGGCTGAGCCATATCCTCCCTCGCTCCCCATGGTAGCCTTGGCACATCCCATCCGGTCGGGTCCCGCTTACTTATCCAATTTGATACTTTCCTAAAGCTCCAACACATCCTCTTTTTTAATATCTACGTTCTCAAGATTTTCAGTCCACTGCAAGTCACCCCACAATCACCGAGATGATTTCCATAGTGAATACTGAAGCAAAGTATTGATTAAGTACCTCAAGCAACACACAAAAAAATGCTGAAGCAACACTGTAGGTCGGGCAGCATCTATAGGAAGAAGCTCTCTCTAATGGACCGAACGCGTCCCTCTCTACCACCTGCCTCTAATATTGTCACCAATCTTTCTCTATTTGTGAGTCAGCCTCCCTTTCCTCCGTAACTTCAGTCCGGTTCCCAACCCCCAGCAATTCTAGTTTGAATTCTCTCCAATAGCCTTAGCAAATTTTCGCTCCAGGGCATTGGTTCCCCTCGGATTCAAGTGCAAAGCGTGCTTTCTGTAGAGGTCACATTGCCCCAGAGAGGTCCCACTGATCCAGAAATCTGAATCCCTGCCCCTGCTCCAATCCCTCAGCCACGAAATTATCCTCCACCTCACTCTATTCCTGTACTTACTGTCATGTGGCACAGGCAGTAATCTCGAGTTACTACCTTTGAGGTTCTGCTTCTCAACTTCTTTCCTAACTCCCTGTAGTCCTTTTTCAGGACCTCCTCCCTTTTCCTACCTATGACGTTGGTACCGATATGTACCACCACTTCTGGCTGTTCTTCTTCGCACTTCAGGATATCGTGGACGCGATCAGAAACATCCCAGACCCTGCACCTGGCACCTGGGAGGCAAACTATCATCCGCGTTTCTTTCTTGCGTCCACAGAATCGCCTAACTGAGCCCGGTAACTATAGAGTCCCCTATCGCTGCTGCCATCCTCTGACCCACTGGGCCAGACTCTGTGCAGAATTGCTTACCCCCAGATAAGCCATCACCCTCCAACAGTACTTATTGATAAGGGTGACAGCCACTGGGGTACTCTCTATTACCTAATTCTTGCCCTTCCCTCTCCTAACAGTTACCCACTTCTCTGTCTCCTGTGGTCCCGGGGTGACTACCTTCCTATGGTGGGAACAGTGTTACTACTCTGGATAAGCTGCTATTAAAGGTGTTTACGTTGTTCAACAACTCAGAAACAGTCAACGTCATAATCTAAAACTTTCCCAGCCAAACCTCCTTGGAGGGTTGCCTCCCCAATGCACTGGTACAACTCTGGATAGGGTGCCATTTAATCCCTGCCAGTCACACCTTCCCTGAGAACACCATTGATGGAACTTACTAACCCTCACAAATTCTTTAAAAACTTCTGAGAACAATAAACCTAATGCCAAACATTTCTTGGGTAAGGGTTGACACGTGCTCAGTCAGGCAAGGTAAGGAGGCCGAATACGTGCAGGCCGGTGAGACCCGTTTCATGTGGTGTCATGGTTGGCACTGACACAGCGGGCCGAAGGATCTGCCCCTGGGTTTACCTTTCTATGCTCTATTGTGGTTTGGAGAATGTTGGCAAAGTGGGGTCGGGTAAATACTTTTGGC